>NC_092087.1:72249237-72474237 GCF_045679555.1 Salvelinus alpinus | reverse complement strand
TGTAGAATTTCTTTCCTTAACCTCTCTAGGGTATGTGGGACGGTAGCGTCCCACCTCGTCAACAGCCAGTGAAACTGCAGGGCGCCAAATTCAAAACAACAGAAATCCCATAATTTAAATTCCTCAAATATACAAGTATTTTACACCATTTTAAAGCTACACTTGTTGTAAATCCAGCCAAAGTGTCCGATTTCAAAAAGATTTTACGACGAAAGCACACCAAACGATTATGTTAGGTATGAGCCAAGTCACAGAAAAATACAGCCATTTTTCCAGCTAAAGAGAGCAGTAACAAAAAGCAGAAATAGAGATAAAATGAATCACTAACCTTTGATAATCTTCATCAGATGACACTCATAGGACTTCATGTTACACAATACATGTATTCTTTGTTCGGTAAAGTTCATATTTATATCCAAAAATCTGAATTTAGGCAAGACGCTACTGTATCACTTGGCAAAAAGCCTGAGAAAATGCAGAGCGCCAAATAAAAATTACTATAAAATCAAACTTTCATTAAATCACACATGAAAGATACCAAATTAAAGCTACACTGGTTGTGAATCCAGCCAACATGTCAGAATTCAAATAGGCTTTTCAGCGAAAGCATACAATGCTATTATCTGAGCATAGCACCATAGTAAACAAAAGAGAGAAAACATTTCAACCCTGCAGGCACGACACAAAACGCAGAAATAAAAATATAATTTATGCCTTACCTTTGACGAGCTTCTGTTGTTGGCACTCCAATATGTCCCATAAACATCACAAATGGTCCTTTTGTTCGATTAATTCCGTCGATATATATCCAAAATGTCCATTTATTTGGCGCGTTTGATCCAGAAAAACACCGGTTCCAACTTGCTCAAACGTGACGACAAAATATCTCAAAGGTTACCTGTAAACTTTACCAAAAGAGTTCAAACTACTTATGTAATACAACTTTAGGTATTTTTTTACGTTAATAATCGATAAAATTGAAGACGGGATGATATGTGTTCAATACAGAATTAAAACGATATGTAGCATGCCTTCTGTTTGATTGAAGCGCATGTCCAGGACACCTGGAGTGCCTCAACTTCAAGATGGCCGTATTTCTTCATTACACAAAGGAATAACCTCAACCTATTTCTCTAGACTGTTGACATCTAGTGGAAGCCGTAGCAACTGCAAGCAATTCACTTAGAAATCTGGTTTCCCAATGAAAACTCATTGAAAAGACAGTGACCTCAAAAAGAAAAAATCTGAATGGTTTGTCCTCGGTGTTTCGCCTGCTAAATAAGTTCTGTTATACTCACAGACATGATTCAAACAGTTTTAGAAACTTCAGAGTGTTTTCTATCCAAATCTACTAATAATATGCATATCTTATCTCCTGGTGGATTAGTAACTGGCAGTTGAGTTTGGGTATGCTTTTCATCCAAACGTGAAAATGCTGCCCCCTACCCTAGAGAAGTTAACGCGTTTGAACCAATCAGTTGTGATGTGATAAGGTAGGGGTGGTATACAGAAGACAGCCCTATTTGGTAAAAGACCAAGTCCATGTTATGGCAAGAACAGCTCAAATAAGCAAAGAGAAACGACAGTCCATCATTACTTCAAGACATGAAGGTTAGTCAATCAGGAAAATGTCAAGAACTTTGAAAGTTTTTTCAAGTGCAGTCGCAAAAAACATCAAGTGCTATGATGAAACTTGCTCTCATGAGGACCGCCACAGGAAAGGAAGACCCAGATTTGCCTCTGCTGCAGAGGATAAGTTCATTAGAGTTAACTGCACCTCAGATTGCAGCCCAAATAAATGCTTCAGAGTTCAAGTAACAGACACATCTCAACATCGACTGTTCAGAGGGGACTGCGTGAATCAGGTATTCATGGTTGAATTACTGCAAAGAAACCACTAGTAAAGGACAATAAGAAGAGACTTGCTTAGGCAAAGAATCACGAGCAATGGACATTAGACATTGGACTGGAGGAAATCTGTCCTTTTGGTTCCAACGGCCGTGTCTTTGTGAGATGCAGGATAGGTAAACGGATGATCTCTGCACGTGTGGTTCCCACTGTGAAGCATGGATGAGGAGGTGTGATTGTGTAGGGGTGCTTTGCTGGTGACACTGTCAGTGATGTATTTAGAATTCAAAGGCACACTTAACCAGCATGGCTACCACAGTATTCTGCAGAGATACACCATCCCATCTGGTTTGCGCTTAGTGGGACTATCATTTGTTTTTCAACAGGACAATGACCCAAAACACACCTCCAGGCTGTGTAAGGGCTATTTGACCAAGAAGGAAAATGATGCTGCTGCATCAGTTGACCTGGCCTCCACAATCACCCGACCTCAAACCAATATTGAGATGGTTTGGGATGAGTTGGACCGCAGAGTAAAGGAAAAGCAGCCAACAAGTGCTCAGCATATGTGGGAACTCCTTCAAGCGTTGGAAATGCATTCCTCATGAAGTTGGTTGAGAGGATGCCAAGAGTGTGCAAAGCTGTCATCAATGCAAAGGGTGGCTACTTTGAAGAATCTCGAATATACACTGCTCAAAAAAATAAAGGGAACACTAAAATAACACATCCTAGATCTGAATGAATGAAATATTCTTATTAAATACTTGTTTCTTTACGTAGTTGAATGTGCTGACTACAAAATCACACAAAAATTATCAATGGAAATCAAATTTATCAACCCATGGAGGTCTGGATTTGGAGTCACGCTCAAAGTTAAAGTGGAAAACCACACTACAGGCTGATCCAACTTTGATGTAATGTCCTTAAAACAAGTCAAAATGAGGCTCAGTAGTGTGTGTGGCCTCCACGTGCCTGTATGACCTCCCTACAATGCCTGGGCATGCTCCTGCTGAGGTGGCGGATGGTCTCCTGAGGGATCTCCTCCCAGACCTGGACTAAAGCATCCGCCAACTCCTGGACAGGCTGTGGTGCAACGTGGCGTTGGTGGATGGAGCGAGACATGATGTCCCAGATGTGCTCAATTGGATTCAGGTCTGGGGAACGGGCGGGCCAGTCCATAGCATCAATGCCTTCCTCTTGCAGGAACTGCTGACACACTCCAGCCACATGAGGTCTAGCATTGTCTTGCATTAGGAGGAACCCAGGGCCAACCACACCAGCATATGGTCTCACAAGGGGTCTGAGGATCTCATCTCGGTACCTAATGGCAGTCAGGCTACCTCTGGCGAGCACATGGAGGGCTGTGCGGCCCCCCAAAGAAATGACACCCCACACCATGACTGACCCACCGCCAAACCGGTCATGCTGGAGGATGTTGCAGGCAGCAGAACGTTCTCCACGGCGTCTCCAGACTCTGTCACGTCTGTCACATGTGCTCAGTGTGAACCTGCTTTCATCTGTGAAGAGCACAGGGCGCCAGTTGCGAATTTGCCAATCTTGGTATTCTCTGGCAAATGCCAAACGTCCTGCACGGTGTTGGGCTGTAAGCACAACCCCCACCTGTGGACGTTGGGCCCTCATACCACCCTCATGGAGTCTGTTTCTGACCGTTTGAGCAGACACATGCACATTTGTGGCCTGCTGGAGGTCATTTTGCAGGGCTCTGGCAGTGCTCCTCCTTGCACAAAGGCGGAGGTAGCGGTCCTGCTGCTGGGTTGTTGCCCTCCTACCACCTCCTCCACGTCTCCTGATGTACTGGCCTGTCTCCTGGTAGTGCCTCCATGCTCTGGACACTACGCTGACAGACACAGCAAACCTTCTTGCCACAGCTCGCATTGATGTGCCATCCTGAGCTGCACTACCTGAGCCACTTGTGTGGGTTGTAGACTCCGTCTCATGCTACCACTAGAGTGAAAGCACCGCCAGCATTCAAAAGTGACCAAAACATCAGCCAGGAAGCATAGGAACTGAGAAGTGGTCTGTGGTCACCACCTGCAGAACAACTCCTTTATTGGGGGTGTCTTGCTAATTGCCTATAATTTCCACCTTTTGTCTATTCCATTTGCACAACAGCATGTGAAATTTATTGTCAATCAGTGTTGCTTCCTAAGTGGACAGTTAGATTTCACAGAAGTGTGATTGACTTGGAGTTACATTGTGTTGTTTAAGTGTTCCCTTTATTTTTTTGAGCAGTGTATAATATAGTTTAACACTTTTTTGGTTACAACATGATTCCATATGTGCTATTTCATAGTTTTGATGTATTCACTATTCTGCAATGTAGAAATAGTAAAACTAAAGAAAAACCCTTGAATGAGTACTTTTGACTGGTACTGTACACACACGTACACACACGCACACGCACACACACACACACACACACACACACACACACACACACACACACACACACACACACACACACACACACACACACACACACACATATGTTGTTTATTTATTTATATATACTGCAAAAGCAAGGTCTTTGTTTGCCGTTTGCTTGGGCAGTCGACATGTATCTGAATTGTTATTGTTTTCATTTATGTACTTGTTGATTAAATCTCATGCGTAGTGTTGGCATCCCTATCTGCATTGCGTTTTCACCGTCTTTGCATGTATAACACACACACGCAGACACACACCCACTCATGCATAAAGACTTGCACTTCTACCGTATCTCAAATAGTCATTTGGTGTCTTATTCTGTAAGTTGTTATTTCCGTACTATAGATTTCATTAATCGTTATTTCCAATTGCTTATTTGTGGTGCCAGCGGTTTAAGCCAATTTCTAGTAATCTGTTTAAGTGCCGTTATTCTCAGAATGCTGAAGAGGATTTGAGGAGCAGTGCATGAGGGGTTTGAGGACTGGGCAAGACTATAGTATGTGGGGGTGGTTAGCCCTGCTCTCCCAACTGTTACACCAGCAACTTGGTGTGATGTCACAGATGTATTTTGACTGTATTATAGGATTTATGAGAAATATTCCCTCCAGAGTAGAGTGGATTCTTGGAAGTTTTTCTAGATATTTCCTCCCAGTCCTCTTGGGTTATCACTAAATACAGCTCATCTTCCCAATTGGTTACCGCTATAATATTCTCATCTTTTGTTTCTTCTTGGATAATTCTGTATACTGTATGTGCCCCAGCACATTCTTGGCATTTACATTGTTATATGCCTTTGCTATATCTAATTTAAAGGATGTACATCATTAAGAGTTTTTATTAGGTCCCCCTGCTTTTGGGGGTGGGGGTGGGCTGCAATAGGCTAACTAGCAATCATACCACACATAAAAGCATTCAGAGCTGCATACATTTTCAGTATGAATCCACAAGAACAAATAAGAATAGCTGATAGGCAGCGGAGAGGCCAGGTACATCATTGCGCATGAAAGAACAGTGAAGACATGAGACACCCTGCTCAAAAAGCTCCCCTAATGATCTTGTTTAGTTATACAGTTATCCTACCTAGACTAACCTACAATGCCGGAGTACAACGTTCTACTCCAGGCTGCAGTGAAAATGGAATTTGAATAACGGGGCGTAAGTCCTGTGATTTGAATGTTTCATTCTGTTTGGATCAGTTGTGGGTCTATTCTCGACACTTTATAAGGTCTAGAAAGGCACAGTAGCAGGCCAGTCTGGCTGTATTTTTACTTCTTATGTCGGATAGAAAATGTCACGACATCATGGGAAAGCATGCCGTTTTAGGCTACACATGAAATGGGTTATGATGAACTTCAAAGGGTGGTGAAAGTGCACGTTGATGAGCTTGAAGCTCTCTTATTCTGGTGACATGAAGATCGATCCTGCCAGATAAAAATGGTCTTGCACTTTTGTCCAGCCTTTAGAGCACACGTGACAATACCAGAGTGGCTATACCTAGGCAACATTTATAGTGACAAAATCATCAGTGGGTCTAGAGTGGAAAATGTGATGGAAACCCATTTAGCTTGTACTTTTTATTCTCTGCATGGGAATTGAACTGTTATTTTTATGTGCACTAAGTATTTATGCACACTTTTAACCTCAACAAGCCAATTTGATGGAAACGACTCTGATTGGAAAATGCGCTAATTGTTTTTATGCAGATTTTAGAATATTTGCATGAAAATCTGTCGCCAATTGGATGGAAACCTAGCTACAGACACCCTAACAACTCTGGTAAGTGGGCTAGTCCAGTGTCACATCCATTATGCCTGCACATCATGGTTCACCAGCAGCCCCAAACATCAAAAGAAAAAGCTACAGACCAGCCAAACAAGCTTGTAAGATTTGTACTTGAACTCCCCCCTCGTACTCATCTGGAGATTGAGCATTTTTTGACTGTATCTCTGTAATGTGTCTGTATCCATGTAATTGTAAACTCAGCAGCAAAAAAAAACTTCCTCTCACTGTCAACTGCATTTATTTTCAGCAAACTTAACATGTGTAAATATTTGTATGAACATAAGATTCAACAACAGAGATATAAACGGAACAAGTTCCACCGACATGTGACTAACATAAATGGAATAATGTGTCCCTGAACAAAGGGGAGGTCAAAATCAAAAGTAACAGTGAGTATCTGGTGTGGCCACCAGCTGCATTAAGTACTGCAGTGCATCTCCTCCTCATGGACTGCATCAGATTTGCCAGTTCTTGCTGTGAGATGTTACCCCACTCTTCCACCAAGGCACCTGCAAGTTCCCGGACATTTCTGGGGGGAATGGCCCTAGCCCTCACCCTCCGATCCAACAGGTCCCAGACGTGCTCAATGGGATTGAGATCCAGGCTCTTTGCTGGCCATGGCAGAACACTGACATTCCTGTCTTGCAGGAAATCACGCACAGAACGAGCAGTATGGCTGGTGGATTGTCATGCTGGAGGGTCATGTCAGGATGAGCCTGCAGGAAGGGTACCACATGAGGGAGGAGGATATCTTCCCTGTAACGCACAGCGTTGAGATTGCCTGTAATGACAACAAGTTCAGTCCAATGATGCTGTGACACACCGGCCCAGACCACCTCCAAATCGATCCCGCTCCAGAGTACAGGCCTCATTCCTTCGGTGAGACAAAACCGTGACTCATCAGTGAAGAGCACTTTTTTCCAGTCCTGTCTGGTCCAGTGACGGTGGGTTTGTGCCCATAGGTGACTTTGTTGCCGGTGATGTCTGGTGAGGACCTGCCTTACAACAGGCCTACAAGCCCTCAGTCCAGCCTCTCTCAGCCTATTGCGGACAGTCTGAGCACTGATGGAGGGATTGTGTGTTCTAGGTGTAACTCGGGCAGTTGTTGTTGCCATCCTGTACCTGTCCCGCAGGTGTGATGTTCGGATGTACCGATCCTGTGCAGGTGTTATTACACGTGGTCTGCCACTGGGAGGACCATTGGTTGTCTGTCTTGTCTCCCTGTAGCGCTGTCTTTGGCATCTCACAGTACGGACATTGCAATTTATTGCCCTGGCCACATCTGCAGTCCTCATGCCTCCTTGCAGCATGCCTAAGGCACGTTCACGCAGATGAGCAGGGACCCTGGGCATCTTTCTTTTGGTGTTTTTCAGAGTCAGTAGACAGGGCTCTTTAGTGTCCTAAGTTTTCATAACTGTGACCTTAATTGCCTACCATCTGTAAGCTGTTAGTGTCTGAACGACAGTTCCACAGGTGCATGTTCATTAATTGCTTATGGTTCATTGAACAAGCATGGGAAACAGTGTTTAAACCCTTTACAATGAAGATCTGTGAAGTTATTTGGATTTTTACGATCTATCTTTGAAAGACAGGGTCCTGAAAAAGAGCAGTTTCTTTTTTTGCTGAGTTTATATGTATTTTTGTTTTTAAAAAAATGGGACCACAATGAAAATAAGTTCCCGACTAAATCTTTGTACTTTGTGTGTGTGTGTGTGTGTTTTTTTTAAGTGACAAATAAAATAAATCAATCCAAACAGCGGCCATTTGATGAATGGAATGCGACTTCTGTTACAAAACAATTCGATATTGGGTATGCCTACAAGATAGGGATGTATTTTCTGTTTGTCAAGATTGACATTATCTATGTACTGTGGTGTTGTAAATGCAAACCATGATATTGAAGTGCCTGAAGTTGGTATGCTTTGTTTATTGGTTGTGCGCTGCATTGGCATAGAAGCCTGTTGGTGGAAAATGTGTTGCATATATTTGATATGTTTATAAATATGCATAAAAATGTTGAATATCTGATTACCCCCTAGCTGGTCATCGTCTGCAGCCGGCTCTGATCGCAAGTGTAATGAAACTGGCAGGGAGAGCGAGCTCCTCCATGGTGGTCAGCGAACCCTCAACCTTTTGGTCCGTAGCCCTGCGTGACATCGACTGTGCCACAAAGCATGCTGAAGTGGCAAAGTTGATATCCATGTTTATAAACACAGGGTCGCTAGTTACTGTTATTTGTGGTCGTAAACATTATTCTATGAGGGGGGAGCGTGTCCAGTAAATTGCGAACTGTTCCTTAGTAAGATAACTTCTTGTAAATAATTATAAAACTAAGAGTTTTGGAGGTTGTACCTTTTTTTGATCGATTCTCAAATGTATCTAAATGTCTGTGAACATCTGATACCTGGTCTGTCCTTTTTTAGCCCATCATTTTAAATGTATCGCGAATCATACTTGACTTAAAGTCGCTGTCTATAACAATTTCTCGCAGGTAGATCAGGTCTGTTTGGATGCATTTTGTTTTGGTGATATTTGTCCAGGTGTTATTGATGCAGGTGTTTTCTATCTTCCTAGTGTGTGTATTGGTTGTCTTCATAAATATAGTTGTACTTATTGGTTTTTCCATTAGTTGGAGTTCCATCTGTCTCCATTTAGCTGTTGATGCCGGGTTCATCCATACAATAATTTAATTTAGTTGGGTGGTTGTGTAATAATTAGATTCGGTAGTGCTAGTCCTCCTTGTTTACATCGTTTGATTGTTTTAAGTTTGACACGGGCTTTTCTTCCTCCCCAGATACATTTACTCAGGAATTTGTCCCACTGTTTAAAAGTATTTGAAGTAATAGTTATTGGTAGATTTTGGAACAGGAATACAAATGGGAGGATATTCATTTGAATAGTTTAAATTCTTCCTGTTATTGTTAAAGGTACTCATTTCCATCTTTGAAGGTCCTGTTTAAATTGGTTTTCCAGTGTTCTAAAGCAATACTGATGTAGTTTCGTCAGATCTTGAGGGATAGTAATCCATAAGTATTTCACTTTATTTTGATCCCATTTAAGTTTCAACTTGATGTCTTGGGATGTTGGTTGACCTACCGCATGCTTCCCATCCGAAACACTCCAGAACAGTTTGTGCATATATTCTAAAGTTTTTGTTAGTTTCGGTCTTCAGCAAGGGTTTTTTAGCCGAAGTCTACAGTACGTCTCTTCGTGGGTCATTGATCAACAATAGGGTTTCTTCAATTAAGTGTTTGTTGTATTTCAATGATAGACTGGTTTTCATGCAAAAATATTCACTTGAGAAATACTGCACCAAACAACTTAGTTAAATGTAAAATTGCGCGACTAAGATCTCCTTGGCAAAAACGTAAAACTGTCATAAATGTTTATGTTTTCTTGAGTTATCTTAAATTAATTCTGACTATTTTGAAGAAAGGTATACGGGCAACGGCATCTCAAGATGGACAAACACTATTATTGCCGCTTTTTTCTAATTTTTCAAGTTTAGGCTTTAGAGTTTTTTTAAGGGATTTATATGAGCGCACTTGTTCGGTTCACCTTGGTGAGTTAGGCTGGGCGCCAGCCGAACCGAATCATGCGGAAGTCTTTAGGAGGTCAAAAGAGCGCAATAATGTACCATTTATCCTTGTTCTGCCATTTGGTGTTTTGTACATCATTTGCAGCCAGTTCAGGAAAGTTTCACAAAAGTTCAATTTCTTTACATGTTTCAAAGATGAAAGGCCATGACACCCTGTCAAAGGCTTTATCTGCATCTAGAGTTCGCATAGACGGGCGATGTTTTTTCTTGAGACCATGTTGCGTTACATTAAACGTTGACTTAACATTATCACTCAGGAGTCTGCTGGACACAACCCGTTTGGGTTTATGATATCTGGAATTATGTTACTTAATTTCTCTGTTAGATTCTTGTACTTCCTGGAGTATATAGTTTTTGGTAGTATTTGACAAATTCATTAGTTATTTAGGTTCTTTTCGGGAGGATCTTTCATTCCTGGAATGTTGGCCCTTTTACTTTGTTTTCTCGGTCTAAATGGTAGTAATTTCTGGGCCTCTGGGCCACTATTGTAATATTTCTGTTTAGTAAATATCAACACTTTTCTATGTTTTCCGACTTAGTTTGATCTAGGTATTTTTCAAATTTATTTTTAGTTTTAGATCAGTCGGTTTCCATTTTTCACATGGATCCTAGGGCCCATAACAAATTGTAGCCCTTGAAAATAACTTTTGTAAAAAAATAAATAAAAGAAAATATCCCCGAAAGCATGAATTCCTTTCAAATGAGATAATACACGTAATAATGTAGGCACTTTATACAAAAAGATAACTTTTAACCAGGAGCAGACAGTAGAAATTAACTATTGAAGCAAACGGATATTATTGAAGATACCAATAATGACGATAAATAGGATCAGAAGTAATACCAATACCAATAATGAGGATAATGTTAATTGTAGTATTAACGTCACTAAAAGTATTATTATTATTAGGTTATTATAATAATAAATAATGGTACATATTAAATAATAGTACAGATTATCATAGCATTCATAATGGCTAAGAGGATTTGGTGTAGGACATATTGCCATTCCCATTTCTGTCCTATACAGTCCTTATCATCACCCAACACGGCGACTGTGGGATGCATACACGCACACGCCCCCACACGCACAGGTCCAATTCAGCTCTGATTCATACTCAGCCTTATGTATTTTTAATCACATAGCCCTGAGCTTATTGGGACGCTTAAAGCGCTTAGTTGATATCCCTATATAATGTTGTATGGCTTCCTACAATTGGTGGCTGGTGGTTCTTTAATTTGGGAGGACAGGCTCATAGTAATGGCTGGAACGGATTTAATGGAATGGTATCACACATCAAACTCAGGGTTTCCATGCGTTTGATACCACTCCCTTCCAGCCATTATTATGAGCCGTCCTCCTTTCACCAGCCTCCTGTCCTCCCCACATGGTAGTAGACATTCAGTCTAAGCTAAAAGCTCCCGTTGGTTTTGTATTGAGCCGGCTAGCCAGGCTGGGCGGTCTAGCCTACTTTACACTGTGCAAACCCAGTGCATTAATAAAAATAACAATAAAAAAGTAATCAAATCTGTAATAACAATATCTACTTAATGTTGGGGCCCAGGACCCACTGCTAAAAGCCCACCTGATCAAACTGCAAATTAGTCGCCGTGGTAACTTTATTACGGCCAGCCTCAACAACGGGCACCCATAAATAATTCAACTGCACTACTGTCTGGGAGCTACCATGATTTAATTCTGGTGGAGAATGGTGAGAGGGTGTGTGTTTGTGTATGTCTGTGCACGTCTGTGTGTTTCTGACAGTGTGTGTTTCTGACAGTGTGTGTGCGTGTGCGTGTGTGTTTCTGACAGCGTGTGTGTGTGTGAAACAAGAGCTTCTCTAACCGCTCTCTCATTGGCAGGCGACCCGTGCAACGCTAGCAGCACACACACCACCGCAGCATATTCCTCCCCATCAGGTACAGCACCATGGCAACGCGCTCACTCACCACATCAATCACCCAGTGCCTGTGCCCTCAGAGCAGAGCGGAGACGGGGAGAGGAGGAGGGGAGTAGGGAGAAAGGTAGGGTGATGAAAAGAGGGGAGAGGGTAGTAGCCAAGGGCAGAGCTTGTTTCCACATTACAGGGTCTGTCTGTTTGTTTCTCGGTCCAAAACCAATGACCGACAGACACACAGGACAAAATGGTGCAAAAGGACAGATGAAGAATGTCTTTAAATGTCAACTCTACACCTGTCATAGTTTTTCATTAATCCAGTAAAAGTGTGTCCTGGAAGGTCCCCGGTTTGAGGGATGTGTGTCAAATTGAATGTACTTTATAAAACATTGGGGGAGAATGATTTGCATACAGTACAGTGCATGTTGTATGTAGTGAGAACCTCTTGTGTCATTTACTTCACAGCAATGTAAACTGACCTTGGGACTGTGCGCATGCACGAGTGTGTGTGTATACAGGTTACGTTATAAGTGTGTGGTGTTGTACTCTACACTCCTATGCACCCTGACATCTATACCTTGTTTACTGTGTGTGTGGCGGGGGGTTGCTGAGGGTTGCACCCACCGTATCTTGCCAGTAATTGAGAAGTGGAATGAGAAAAGGAGGAGGGAGGAGAAAATAGAGGCGGTGGGGTGAGGGGGGTTGAAGGAATGAAATGGCTTTTCCCTGGCTGTGTCAGTCAGACGTGTGTGTATCAGCCTTTCTGTGTGTGTGTGTGTGTGTGTGTGTGTGTGTGTGTGTGTGTGTGTGTGTGTGTGTGTGTGTGTGTGTGTGTGTGTGTGTGTGTGTGTGTGTGGTGGGCAAGCGGGGTTGGTGTGACAGTAGTGACAGTGCGTGGGCTGAGTGATGTAACGCAAAGGCAATATCAGTGGCAATATTGTGGGGCTTAGGAGGGCAGGGGACCTGGGGGAGTTAATGGAGCAGCATTGGGTTACGCCGCAGCCGCTCGGCAACGCACGCCTCGCTGGGCGCTCACAATCAGTTCCGCCATACTGACATTCCAACTTCCAACTGGCTCCTGCCGCCCCTCGCCTCCCCCCATGATAAGGGCAATATTACTCGGGGATAAAGCAAGAATTGGTTATCCGCGATAAAATTATGAAAAACGGAGGATCTCGAGACGTGATGGAGAGCCTAGCGCAGGAAGGAGGAGAGGAAGAGAGGGCATTACTGGGGATTGTGATGATCCTAGATATGCAGTAGCTGCTGTGGAGAATGAATGGCCAACGGACAATGCCCTCCTAAACCGGGCTGCCCAGACCCAGCACTGCACAACCCCTTTACTTTCAATTCATCCCTCTTTTATAATTTCCCCCCATCTGTCCTGAAAAGAGAGAGTGATTTGTAAACAACCAGGTCTGATAGGCAGCCTAGGTTATTTTATGGGTCTGTGGCACAATCTCCTGGGGTGGCCAAGCTCCCCACTGTAGGCTTTTATTTTGGACCAATAGACCTTCTATTGAGCCTGTTGCTGAATTCAGGCTTCACTTTACACACAATCGGACTTGTTTCCTCCTGATTTAACCACATCTGTGGCATAGTCATGGGTTTTGTTCAGGTGTTGACTATTTATTTTATTCTTCATCCACAGTGATACAGCTACTACTTGGGGGGGAGGGGGCTGCAATTCAGAGCAGGCTATTATAGACTAGTCCAGCAAATGGTAGAAACAGAATAGGGGAGAAAGAGAGTGATAATGGAGAATATCGATGAGACTGGACCTTATGGGATCCCAACCCCACAGCTTTGGGCCCTGGATTCAATGCCGGCTGAAATGGCACCCAATAGGATGCCATTTCAGATGCATCCTTTGATGGCCTGCATTGAACACAGCCAAAGACTAGTGGGACACAGCCAAAGACTAGTGGGACACAGCCAAAGACTAGTGGGACACAGCCAAAGACTAGTGGGACACAGCCAAAGACTAGTGGGACACAGCCAAAGACTAGTGGGACACAGCCAAAGACTAGTGGGACACAGCCAAAGACTAGTGGGACACAGCCAAAGACTAGTGGGACACAGCCAAAGACCAGTGGGACACAGCCAAAGACTAGTGGGACACAGCCAAAGACTAGTGGGACACAGCCAAAGACTAGTGGGACACAGCCAAAGACTAGTGGGACACAGCCAAAGACTAGTGGGACACAGCCAAAGACTAGTGGGACACAGCCAAAGACCAGTGGGACACAGCCAAAGACTAGTGGGACACAGCCAAAGACCAGTGGGACACAGCCAAAGACTAGTGGGACACAGCCAAAGACCAGTGGGACACAGCCAAAGACTAGTGGGACACAGCCAAAGACTAGTGGGACACAGCCAAAGACCAGTGGGACACAGCCAAAGACTAGTGGGACACAGCCAAAGACCAGTGGGACACAGCCAAAGACTAGTGGGACACAGCCAAAGACCAGTGGGACACAGCCAAAGACCAGTGGGACACAGCCAAAGACTAGTGGGACACAGCCAAAGACCAGTGGGACACAGCCAAAGACCAGTGGGACACAGCCAAAGACTAGTGGGACACAGCCAAAGACCAGTGGGACACAGCCAAAGTCTAGTGGGACACAGCCAAAGTCTAGTGGGACACAGCCAAAGACTAGTGGGACACAGCCAAAGACCAGTGGGACACAGCCAAAGACTAGTGGGACACAGCCAAAGACTAGTGGGACAGCCAAAGACCAGTGGGACACAGCCAAAGACTAGTGGGACACAGCCAAAGACCAGTGGGACACAGCCAAAGACCAGTGGGACACAGCCAAAGACCAGTGGGACACAGCCAAAGACCAGTGGGACACAGCCAAAAACCAGTGGGACACAGCCAAAAACCAGTGGGACACAGCCAAAGACCAGTGGGACACAGCCAAAGACCAGTGGGACACAGCCAAAGACCAGTGGGACTTAGCCAAAGACCAGTGGGACACAGCCAAAGACCAGTGGGACACAGCCAAAGACCAGTGGGCGATATGGCCAAAATATCATATCACTGTATGTTTGAAACAATTGGACGGTATGACGGTATTTGATGGTATTTTATGTTTTTTAATAATAAAAGTTCTACATTTGCTTTATGAGTAGTGCGTGACCTTAGGGTGGCAACACATACATTCTAAATTATTTCAATGGGTCTTTCTCCATTCTGATTGTTTTATACTGTTCAATTAAACTTCAACCAAAAATAATTGTAATCAATTGCTGCATTTCCTGCACTCATTTGAGATCATTTCCACACTGCCACATAGGGCTGCTCGATGTAAGCAAACAATCTAGGCCTTATTTTTAACCAAATGTTGCAATTGCGATTTGACTTGTGATTTTGAGCAAAACACTTGGGTGAACTGTTGGAATCATGGAAATATAATGATTTTTCTAATTCTATAGTTAGAATATAATAGTGGTCACTTTGAATACAGTGTTTGACATGACAACAAATGAAAATGCCAGGGAGGAGTTATTGTGATGAGGTAGGAACCAAAGTGTTGACAAGTGTTTCCTAGGGTACTCTATAATCTTTGGCTACATTAAATGTTTTCATGTAGCTAACATATTCTTGCTTCGCATATTCCTCTTTGATTTAGAAGATACTGCTGCACAAAAAAATATGCAGATGTTGGTCTACACAATCACTGGTATTATCAGGCTGTATAGCTAGATATGTTTGCTCTGACTCAGTACATTTATTAGTTAGCTAGCAATTAGCATTAGTAAAAAAAAATATATATATATTAAAATAAGTTTTAAAAAATCGAAGAAACATTTTTTGGGGAAAAAAAGATATACAAATTCTAAAAAAAAAAAATTACCGGTAATTTAAAAAAATAAATAACATTCAAAAAATAATGGAAAAATAAAATGTTTACAAAAATAACTACATACAAAAGAGTAATTACAGAAGTCTAGTGGATTTATATTAAGAAGAAAAATGAAAACAGCAGCATTGTCATCAACATTGTTGCATGTGCTGCACAAGTGTCTCGTGGTCGAGGAACAACAAACGCGCTCCTTGAGTGACGGGGCGGGTGATGTCGTTACACAGCTCTCTGGTCTTGGCCATTGTGGAGAGGTTGGAGTCTGTTTGATTGAGTGTGTGGACAGGTGTCTTTTATAAAGGTAACGAGTTCAAACAGGTGCAGTTAATACAGGTAATGAGTGGAGAACAGGAGGGCTTCTTAAAGAAAAACTAACAGGTCTGTGAGAGCCGGAATTCTTACTGGTTGGTAGGTGATCAAATACTTATGTCATGCAATAAAATGCAAATTAATTACTTAAAAATCATACAATGTGATTTTCTGGATTTTTGTTTTAGATTCCGTCTCTCACAGTTGAAGTGTACCTATGATAAAAGTTACAGACCTCTACATGCTTTGTAAGTAGGAAAACCTGCAAAATCGGCAGTGTATCAAATACTTGTTCTCCCCACTGTATGGTCAGGAGGATTTATTGACCATCATTTATCCTCCTAATGCTGCTAACATCCCTCTGGTGGAGCTGGCCTTCAACATTAGTTAGGATCGGGTACCCAGAGGGGACCACAGCGATTTGTCTTCTCGGTGTACCCCTGTGTATTTGCCCTCTCTGCATTGGTACTAGGCCCATGTAGCCTGGACGCCCTAAGAAAAACAGAGAATGTCTTTCTAGAGACTGTCAATCTTGTTCATTCCCGTCTTACAAAAAATGACTGTTTGCTTGTCTTAGTTCTATTATTTTCATATATTTTTTATTTTTTGCTCAATTCACCCTTAGGGTTTCTGCCTAGCTTTCATCAACACTCAGTCACTCACTACTGCTCTCTGAAACCACGATGTCATTCTAATTCATACATTTAGCATATCCCCTCCCAACGGAACCAGCCATTGTATAATGACCATGTTGTGAAACGTGTTAGCCTGTGCCAGCCAGCCATGCAACCAGCTATGCGGGCACAGAGCATGGGGGCTTGCCAGTTGGCAGAGAGGCGCTTCACGCGGTGATACCAGTAATCAGCCAGGTCAATCGAGGGATGGAGGAATGAGGGAGGGGGAAGGGGAGACCTGTGTTCTGTGTCACTCTGTTACACACTCACTTTTAAATCTGTTAATTAGTGCTCTCCACGGCGCGGAGTGATATGGACAAGTGTGTTGCCATGAGATGGCTTATTGGTTGCTAATTAAGAGGGGCTCTGGGGGGGTGGTGTGTGTGTGTGTGTATGCAAATATATGTGTGTGCACGGAAGGTTGAAGAGGAAATAGTTATTTTCTATAATT
This sequence comes from Salvelinus alpinus, assembly GCF_045679555.1. Classification (NCBI taxonomy): domain Eukaryota; kingdom Metazoa; phylum Chordata; class Actinopteri; order Salmoniformes; family Salmonidae; genus Salvelinus; species Salvelinus alpinus. The sequence goes on along the minus strand of NC_092087.1, from coordinate 72,457,363 downwards.
ACCTCATTGTGTCACAGACTGTCACTGATTGCTTTGTTTATCGAGGAGAGGCAGGGAAATTATCTCCTGGCCAGCTCACCACTCTCTAGACCTCGTGTTTCTATATTTGTCATGATGCATGATCAACAGCCTGAACCTGTTTGTTTTCCTACAGTAAGGGCTCAGTTGTTAGGGAAAGTACACCCGGTACTCCTGACAAGTCGTTTGTTTTCCTACAGTAAGGGTTCAGCTGATCATGGAGAGTAGAACCGCCTGGTCGTCCTGGCAACGCGTGACGGAGTGGAACATGTTTCGTAACGACACCAAATTGGTTGGTTATCACATATTAAAATGACACTGTAGGGTAAATGTATTGGATTGAAAAGGAAGACGAGAGGGACATACGGGAAAAGGAGATTACTTACCAGAAGTCGTATACAGTTGTCATCTTTAAAATGTCCCTGCTGCTGCACACCCACGCTAAACATGATAGCATGTTTAGCGCGGGTCCTACAGGCCCTAGTTTTGTCGCACCTGGATTACTGTTCAGTCGTGTGGTCATGTGCCACAAAAAAGGACTTGAGAAAATTGCAAATGGCTCAGAACAGGGCAGCACGGCTGGCCCTTGGATGTACACAGAGAGCTAATATTAATAATATGCATGTCAATCTTTCCTGGCTCAAAGTGGAGGAGAGATTGACTTCATCACTACTTGTATTTATGAGAGTATTAACATGTTGAATGCACCGGGCTGTCTGTCTAAACTACTGGCACACAGCTCGGACACCCATGCATACCCCACAAGACATGCCAAAAAAGAGGTCTCTTCACAGTCCCCAAATCCAGAACAGACTATGGTTGGTGCACAACAGTCCCTGCTGTTCCATAAGGTGTTTTTTTTTTAAGGTGTTTTTTAAAATCTAATTCTACTGCTTGCATCAGTTACCTGGTGTGGAATAGAGTTCCATGTAGTCATGGCTCTATGTAGTGTGAAGCAACACAAACATAGGCAAAGACACATAGGCAAAGACACATAGCAAGTAGCAATTCAATTTGATCTTTAGGCACAAATCCACCCTAACCAAAGTTTGCAACCCACCCCCGCCATTGACGACATCACTGTCTCTCCCTGCCCCCACGCACGCAAGCTTGGAAAACCTTGGACTCCACCCTTTCCTTCGACCACCACATAAAGACAGACGGTCAAATCATCATTCTTCCACCTTCCATACACTGACACACCACACTCTTTCTCTTTGTTTCACGTTTTTGTTTAGTCTGATGTTGCTCTGATTTCAGTTTTTTTGTTTCGTTTCAACAATTATCGAGTGACTTTGGGCCCTCGAAAAGCGCTATATGAGTCTCATCTATTTTAATTACTATTATTAATCAACCAATTCCGAAATTAAAAACGGCTGTCTAACCATAGAGAAACACCCTCAAACTCAACTCTGGACCTGGAGTCCAGTGCCACTGCTTGTTTTCATTGTTCCCCTCTAATCAGGGACTGATTTAGACCTGGCACACCAGGTGGGTGCAATTAATGATCAGGTAGAACAGAAAACCAGCGTGCTCCGGACCTCGTAGGGTGAGAGTTGAATACCCCTGCCATGGAGAAACCTCATTGACTCTCTGGTGTTGGCGTAGGACTAGGTACTCTAGCAGTGTGAGGGTTAAATTGTGGCCCTTTTGTCCAGAGGATCACTACTCCGCTGACAGATTCTCCATGGAGACAGAGGCTTCAGCACTATAGCCCTCTCCAGAGTAGCAGTGTGCTAATTAGCAGAGAATGAAAGGCCAGTTTATAATTCAACACAATAGTCAGTGGCTTGTGCTTGAGAACTCCAATGGAAAAGCCTTGACACTGAGCATGTACTCTAGCTCTCATTCACACACTGATATGGAGGAATGTTGAGCCACATTACTAGTGCCATTGCTGTGTTCCTGTGAAACGGCGCAGTTTTGCCTTGGGGTCTATAGGGGTTTTATAACGGAACCATTTTCATTGGGAAATACTGTAGTCTTCTACACGTGACTGTGAAGAGACTGTCAAATCCATAATGATGTTTTTCTTTCTCGCTCTCTTCCTCCTCACTCTTATATCCGCTCTTGCTCTCTGCACTCACACACATACACACACACACAGAGACACACACACACAGAGACATACACACACACACACACACACACACACACACACACACACACACACACACACACACACACACACACACACAGAGAGAGACACACACACACAGTGTGAAGTGTGTACTGGATGATCATCTCTCTGCCTCCTCTTTTCTCTGTTGTCTTCTTAAAGTCTCCCCGAATCATCAGCGTAGTGGGTCAGGCAGGCAGCTGCCCCTCTGGGTACAGGGCTTGGCAAGAGGGTGCCAGAGACGAGCCTAATTAACTAATTGACAATGAGAGGGGGATGAAAAAGGAGGAGAGAAGTAGGGGTAGAGAGCAAGATGGAAAGAAGGGTAGAGAAACAGAAGTGGGCGGTGAAAAATGGAGAGGGCAGTGAAGAACGGTGAGGAATGGTAGAAACGGAGAGGGGAAAGATGGAGACGGGTGGAATTGAGAGAAGGGAAGAGATAACAAGAACGAGGGGGTCATAGAGATGGAGGGAGCGAGAAATTAGAGGATGAGGCAGGCCAAGGTGTCTGGGGCGGTTGGTGATGGAGGGCAGGCGAGGGCTCTAATTAAAACGAAGGATTATAAGCCCAAACGAAGACGAGGAGAAGCGAGAGAAGGGAGGAATGGAGATAGATGTGCTAGGCGGCTGCAGCACTGAGATATGAAAGGAGGGAATGAGGCGAGGGGATGACTGCAATCTAACCAACTCAATTAGCTGCCGTCCATAAAACAAACTCCTCTTAATCTGGCCTGTCAGACAGATGCACACAGGCAGATGGGCCGCTTCTCGTGTGAGGGAGACACCAGTCACTGGGCTTCTCCGTCTCACGCTCTCATCTCTGAATTTAACACCTGCACTGATTCCTAAAGGAACAATTTTATTGCGTCCTCTTCTCTGTTTCTTTCACGCTCTTTCTCCCTGTCTTTTGACCTTTATTTCTATAGTACTATACAGTATAAAGAAGTGGTGTAATTCTTAATATTAGCATTTGTTGTCCCCAAGTAGAGGTAGAATCTTAAGTCTTATCTTCATGCCAGTGTGACGTCTCCCCGCTGCCCGGATGTTGTCATGCCAACCCTGCGTGGCATGAGTAGTGGTCCGTAACGAGTGACAGTGGCCCCGGCTGAGTTTAATTACCCTACAAGAGAGTCAGGCTGGCTAATTAACACGTAAACGAGCAGACTGGCTGACTGGCTACATCACCGTGACTGTGAGAGAGCCTGGCTGACTGCTTCATCCTCCCCCTCGTGTGTGTGTGTGTGTGGGGGGGGGGGGGGCTGACAGGGTTGATGGGGTGTCTTGGAGTAACCCTTTGTTCTGCTAACCCCCTTAGTTCCTCATGTCATAGTGAGGCCCATGAGGAGGAAGGCTGGCGCTGCCATAGATCAGGTTTGGCACCAGTCAGGTGCCCTCCCACTCCTTGCCATGCACAACCAGCCGTGCCCTGCCACAGCACAGACGACCGACCGGGGTTAACCAGTGGCAGTAATGTGGGGCATTTGTGCAGAATTGGCACATAGAGAAGCTCATCTAGTCCTAGATATATGGGCACACACACAACCCTCCTTCTGAGAGGACCAGCCTGCCAGTCTCACCCCTCTTTCCACTCTCCCCTTTCATCAGAAACCACTTACAGTGACTGGCCTCTCATTGACCTTGCTGCTATAAAGCAATCTCCAGTTAGAAGTTACCCTTAGGCACAGATTTAGAATCATCCCTACCAGGGGGTAAAATGCCAAACTGACCTGAGATCAATGTCATGGGGCAGATTCACCCTACTCCCTATTCTAACCTATAGCAGTAGTTCAATTAGATCCACTAGATCACGCCTGTCAGACAGCTCCCTAAAATAATCTAAACACAATATCCCATAATGACAAAAGCAAAAACAGGTTTTTAGACATTTTTGCAAATGTATTAAAAATAAAAAGATCACATATACATAAGTATTCAGACCCTTTACTCAGTACTTTGTTGAAGCACCTTTGGCAGCGATTACAGCCACGAGTCTTCTTGGATATGACGCTATAAGCTTGGCACACCTGTATTTGGGGAGTTTCTCCCATTCTTCTCTGCAGATCCTCTCAAGCTCTGTCAGATTGGAGGGGGGAGAGTCGCTGCACAGCTATTTTCAGGTCTCTCCAGAGATGTTCGATCGGGTTCAAGTCCGGGCTCTGGCTGGGCCACTCAAGGACATTCAGAGACTTGTCCCAAAGCCACTCCTGCGTTGCCTTGGCTGTGTGCGTAGGGTCGTTGTCCTGTTGGAAGGTGAACCTTTGCCCCAGTCTGAGGTCCTGAGCGCTCTGGAGCAGGTTTTCATCAACGAGCTCTCTGTACTTTTCTCCGTTCATCTTTCCATCGGTCCTGACTAGTCTCCCAGTCCTTGCCGCTGAAAAACATCCCCACAGCATGATGCTGCCACCACCATGCTTCACCGTAGAGATGGTGCCAGGTTTTTTCCAGACGTGATGTTTGGCAGTCAGGCATCTTGGTTTCATCAGACCAGATAATCTTGTTTCTCAGGGTCTGAGAGTCCTTTAGGTGCCTTTTGGAAAACTCCAAGCGGGCTGTCATTTGCCAATTACTAACGAGTGGCTTCCCTCTGGCCATAAAGGCCTGATTGGTGGAGTGCTGCAGAGATGGTTGTCCTTCTGAAATATTCTTCCTTCTCCACAGAGGAACTCTAGAGCTCTGTCAAAGTGACCATCAGATTCTTGGTCACCTCCCTGACCAAGGCCCTTCTCCCTTGATTGTTCAGTTTGGCCGGGCGGCCAGCTCTAGGAAAAGTCTTGGTGGGTATTGTGTGTAGATTGATGACGAAAAAACATTTATATAATCAATTTTAGAGTAAGGCTGTAACGTAACAAAATGTGGAAAAGGGGCAGGGGTCTGAATACTTTCCGAGTGCACTGTACATTTTGGTGGGGATGGGCTTCCGTAGTTTTACTTGGCTCTGTGCAGTCGACAGCTACTGCGATCATTTCAGACTGTAACAGGCTGTTACTGCAATTTCAGGTATATTATATAATATTAGGACATTTCAAAATGTCCTCTGATTCAAAAACATCACTCAGCCATTACCATTTATACTGTGGGACTGTTGGCTCAACGAGACCATTCCATTTACACTGCCCTGCTTCAAGGGGGGCAACTGTCAGGTAAGTGTCGGGGCGAGTGTTGTGTGTTATCTCCGACGGTAGCGGTTGAGACGTAACAAGTACACAAGTTTACATTTGAGTAATATGTGTAGCCAGTGTTTTTACCAAGAGTGTAGTAAGTGTGAAGAGGCTCTAAGCCTCTTGGTCCTGGGGGCCTCTCTCTGGTTCTTTTAATGATGCACAGGAGAAGGAGGAAGCTACTGGCTTAATGACTGGGAACACTGGGAATATTCAGCGCTGCTCAGTCTGGAGTACTACATACCAATGAGAGAAGGAGACTGAAGCTGTGTCTAAAGTGGCTCCCTATTTCCTAAATAGTGCGTTGGCCTCGGGTCAAAATTAGTGCACTGTTTAGGAAATGGGATGCCATTCTAGACGCACACTGAGCCTGTTCCTCCAGCTCTATGAGGTCTACGTAGGACTGTGGTTCCTGTTGCTGTGTGCCTGAGTGCATGTTTGAGTGTCGAGACTGATGTTCATTCACAGGCGTGTGTTGGATGTGATGTGTGCAGACTATAATGCATGTAGCTCCCCTGCCCTCTATGTTCGTTCTCGCGCTCTGTTTTGTTCATTCTCCTCACGCTACCCAAAGCTCAGGGTCGAGCCACTGTGCCTCCATTGTTGTCAAGACAACAGCACACTGCAGCGCTGTGTGTGTTTATGCCTGCGTACCAGCAGACCTGTGTTTATGCGTACCTTGACGGGGTGTATTCTCGTATGGTAACCCTATATTTCACTCCAATCAGGTTACACTAACAGGTGATGGTTTGATTGCTGGATCATTGGTATGTATACCTCCATGTATATAGTCTCGCTGTTGTTATTTCCCTGCTGTCTATTTACCTCTAATGACAAATCCAGGCTATATTTCTGTAGATGGATAGATACTGTTAGGTTCTGAACAAACAGAGTAATAACTCAAACGGACGACTAGGAAAAGCTCAAACCAAGTTTATTCACCCACTATGTCATACAGCTGCAAATAGAAAGTATGATTACACAAGTATATACATTTATAACCTCCTACTAGGCGGGGTCAACTCCTTACACATCTAGACAGCCAATATTTTTTTATTTTATTTTTTATTTAACCTTTATTTAACCAGGTAGGCAAATTGAGAACACGTTCTCATTTACAATTGCGACCTGGCCAAGATAAAGCAAAGCAGGTCGACACATACAACAACACATAGTTACACATGGAGTAAAACAAACATATAGTCAATGATACAGTGAAAAAAAAAATTATAAAAAAATAAGTCTATATACAATGTGAGCAAGTGAGGTGAGATAAGGGAGGTGAAGGCAAACAAATATATGTATAAATAAATAAAAATATAAAAAGGCCATGGTGGCGAAGTAAATACAACACAGCAAGTAAAATAAAACTAAAAACACTGGAATGGTTGGTTTGCAGTGGAAGAAAGCGCAAAGTAGAGACAGAAATAATGGGGTGCAAAGGAGCAAAATAAATAAATAAATACAGTAGGTAAAGAGGTAGTTGTTTGGGCTAAATTATAGATGGGCTATGTACAGGTGCAGTAATCTATGAGCTGCTCTGACAGCTGGTGCTTAAAGCTAGTGAGGGAGATAAGTGTTTCCAGTTTCAGAGATTTTTGTAGTTCGTTCCAGTCATTGGCAGCAGAGAACTGGAAGGAGAGGCGGCCAAAGGAAGAATTGGTTTTGGGGGTGACCAGAGAGATAAACCTGCTGGAGCGCGTGCTACAGGTAGGTGTTGCTATGGTGACCAGCGAGCTGAGATAAGGGGGGACTTTACCTAGCAGGGTCTTGTAGATGACCTGGAACCAGTGGGTTTGGCGACGAGTATGAAGCGAGGGCCAGCCAACGAGAGTGTACAGGTCGCAGTGGTGGGTAGTATATGGGGCTTTGGTGACAAAACGGATGGCACTGTGATAGACTGCATCCAATTTATTGAGTAGGGTTTTGGAGGCTATTTTGTAAATGACATCACCGAAGTCGAGGATTGGTAGGATGGTCAGTTTTACAAGGGTATGTTTGGCAGCATGAGTGAAGGATGCTTTGTTGCGGAATAGGAAGCCAATTCTAGATTTAACTTTGGATTGGAGATGTTTGATGTGAGTCTGGAAGGAGAGTTTACAGTCTAACCAGACACCTAGGTATTTGTAGTTGTCCACATATTCTAGGTCAGAGCCGTCCAGAGTAGTGATGTTGGACAGGCGGGCCGGTGCAGGCAGCGATCGGTTGAAGAGCATGCATTTAGTTTTACTTGTATTTAAGAGCAATTGGAGGCCACGGAAGGAGAGTTGTATGGCATTGAAGCTCGCCTGGAGGGTTGTTAACACAGTGTCAAAAGAAGGGCCAGAAGTATACAGAATAGTGTCGTCTGCGTAGAGGTGGATCAGAGAATCACCAGCAGCAAGAGCGACATCATTGATGTATACAGAGAAGAGAGTCGGTCCAAGAATTGAACCCTGTGGCACCCCCATGGAGACTGCCAGAGGCCCGGACAACAGACCCTCCGATTTGACACACTGAACTCGATCAGAGAAGTAGTTGGTGAACCAGGCGAGGCAATCATTAGAGAAACCAAGGCTGTCGAGTCTGCCGATGAGGATGTGGTGATTGACAGAGTCAAAAGCCTTGGCCAGGTCAATGAATACGGCTGCACAGTATTGTTTCCTATCGATGGCGGTTAAGATATCGTTTATGACCTTGAGCGTGGCTGAGGTGCACCCATGACCAGCTCTGAAACCAGATTGCATAGCGGAGAAGGTATGGTGGGATTCGAAATGGTCGGTAATCTGTTTGTTGACTTGGCTTTCGAAGACCTTAGAAAGGCAGGGTAGGATAGATATAGGTCTGTAGCTGTTAGGGTCAAGAGTGTCTCCCCCTTTGAAGAGGGGGATAACCGCAGCTGCTTTCCAATCTTTGGGAATCTCAGACGACACGAAAGAGAGGTTGAAAAGGCTAGTAATAGGGGTGGCAACAATTTCAGCAGATAGTTTTAGAAAGAAAGGGTCCAGATTATCTAGCCCGGCTGACTTGTAAGGGTCCAGATTTTGCAGCTCTTTTAGAACATCAGCTGACTGTATTTGGGAGAAAGAGAAATGGGGAAGGCTTGGGCGAGTAGCAGAGGGGAGGGCAGTGCTGTTGTCCGGGGTAGGGGTAGCCAGGTGGAAAGCATGGCCAGCCGTAGAAAAATGCTTATTGAAATTCTCAATTATAGTGGATTTGTCGGTGGTGACAGTGTTTCCTATCTTCAGAGCAGTTGGAAGCTGGGAGGAGGTGTTCTTATTCTCCATGGACTTTACAGTGTCCCAGAACTTTTTTGAATTTGTGTTGCAGGAAGCAAATTTCTGCTTGAAAAAGCTAGCCTTGGCTTTTCTAACTGCCTGTGTATACTGGTTTCTAGCTTCCCTGAAAAGTTGCATATCACGGGGGCTCTTCGATGCTAATGCAGAACGCCATAGGATGTTTTTCTGTTGGTTAAGGGCAGTCAGGTCAGGAGAGAACCAAGGGCTATATCTGTTCCTGGTTCTAAATTTCTTGAATGGGGCATGCTTATTCAAGATGGTGAGGAAGGCATTTTTAAAAAATGTCCAGGCATCCTCTACTGACGGGATGAGATCAATATCCTTCCAGGATACCTCGGCCAGGTCGATTAGAAAGGCCTGCTCGCTGAAGTGTTTCAGGGAGCGTTTGACAGTGATGAGTGGAGGTCGTTTGACCGCTGACCCATTACGGATGCAGGCAATGAGGCAGTGATCGCTGAGATCTTGGTTGAAAACAGCAGAGGTGTATTTGGAGGGCAAGTTTGTTAGGATGATATCTATGAGGGTACCCGTGTTTACGGAATTGGGGTGGTACCTGGTAGGTTCATTGATAATTTGTGTGAGATTGAGGGCATCAAGCTTAGATTGTAGGGTGGCTGGGGTGTTAAGCATGTTAAAATTTAGGTCGCCTAGCAGCACGAGCTCTGAAGATAGATGGGGGGCAATCAGTTCACATATAGTGTCCAGAGCACAGCTGGGGGCAGAGGGTGGTCTATAGCAGGCGGCAACGGTGAGAGACTTGTTTTTAGAGAGGTGGATTTTTAAAAGTAGAAGTTCAAATTGTTTGGGAACAGACCTGGATAGTAAAACAGAACTCTGCAGGCAATCTTTGCAATAGATTGCAACACCGCCCCCTTTGGCCGTTCTATCTTGTCTGAAAATCTTGTAGTTGGGGATGAAAATGTCAGAATTTTTGGTGGTCTTTCTAAGCCAGGATTCAGACACGGCTAAAACATCCGGGTTGGCAGAGTGTGCTAAAGCAGTGAACAAAACAAACTTAGGGAGGAGGCTTCTAATGTTAACATGCATGAAGCCAAGGCTATTACGGTTACAGAAGTCATCAAAAGAGAGCGCCTGGGGAATAGGAGTGGAGCTAGGTACTGCAGGGCCTGGATTCACCTCTACATCACCAGAGGAACAGAGGAGGAGTAGGATAAGGGTACGGCTAAAAGCTATGAGAATTGGTCGTCTAGAACTTCTAGAGCAGAGAGTAAAAGGAAGTTTCTGGGGGCGATAAAATAGCTTAAAGGAATAATGTACAGACAAAGGTATGGTAGGATGTGAATACAGTGGAGGTAAACCTAGGTATTGAGTGATGATGAGAGAGATATTGTCTCTAGAAACATCATTGAAACCAGGTGATGTCATCGCATATGTGGGTGGTGGAACTGTGAGGTTGGATATGGTATAGTGGTCAGGGCTAGAGGCTCTACAGTGAAATAAGCCAATAAACACTAACCAGAACAGCAATGGACAAGGCATATTTACATTAAGGAGAGGCATGCTTAATCGAGTGATCAATAAGGGTCCAGTGAGTAGAGGTTGGTTGGGGTCACGGCGATCCAGACAGCTGGCCGGGTAGATGGCTATCGGTAGCAAGATAGCATAGTATGGAAGTCTATTTGTAGATACCTCGTGCGTTTCCGTCGGTAGGTTAGTGGGGTTCCGTGTGGTAGAGGGGATCAATCCAAATTGGCAAAATAGATATAGTGACCCAAGAAAAAAAAAGAAAAAATAATAATAATAATAATAATTGTCCGATATACTTATTCAGATAGCAGCCGATAAGACAGCTAACGGTTAGCGGGCCCCAGATGAGCGTTCAGGTAACGTCGGGACGGAGGTGCTAGTTGGATAACTCCCTCGGGCAGATAACGTCGGCAGTCAGTCGTGAAGGCCCGGTGGGGCTCCGTATCTGCAGCAACAACAAAACAACAAAAAAAACAGGTCCGGATAGGTGGCTGTAGCCCAGGAATGGCTGATGGAACTCCTCAGCTGGCTAGCTCCGGAATGATTTGAGTTTGCTCCGGGATCGACGTAAGCCAGTAGTCACACGGTTTGCAGCTAGCTAGCTGCAAATGTCCAGAGCCTGCGGCTGAAATCCGGGGAAACTGAGAGAAAAAAAGTCCCGGAATGCTCCGGTCCGAGTCGCGTTGCACAAAAGTGCCGGTAGATTATCGAGCTAAAGGAATAGCTGATGACCACAAAACGTGGGCAGCTGAAACACCAACGCTAGCCAGCAGACCGGCTAATTTCTGGGCAGCTACAGATTAGCTTCTGGCTAGCTATCGGATAGCTTCTGGTTAGCTTTCTGGCTAGCTTCTGAATTAGCCCCTGGCTAGCTTCCACGGTGGTTTTTCAGATTTGAGGTAAATAATACTTTTTTGTAATTGGTGAAGCGGGTTGCAGGAAAGCTTTTGCAGGGAAGCTTTTGTAGTTGAGTTCTTGGATAATAAAATATATAAAAGATATGCGAAGAAAGGTGTAAATATATATATATACAGGACACGACAATACGAAACAGAAATGACGTCTGAACTGCTAAGCCATCTTGGAACGAATGCATCTCTGTTGCTAGGCAGGAACTTAATTGGTGCCTCTCATGGCCTTGCCTGATGCTAGAACCTTGGTGGAAGTGTATGTGTGTGAGATAGGACTGTAGTAGGAGGGTCTGTGGTCGGCGCCTTTGGCTCCCCTCCCAGAGGTTTCTTCTCACTTCATCTGTTGTCTTGACCTCGAGCCGAATTCATCACTCCTCCCTCGTTCCGCAGCTGGCCTGCCTTATCAGGAACTGAAGCTAGACCATTGCCCTTTGCCTCCCTCCTTAGGAACATTGATATTCAACAATAACTTGTTTGAACAGAATATTAACTTTCTGCACTCTCTCTTGTCTCAGTCAGTAACTTTCCATACACCTAGTTCCTATCCACCCTCCATTGATTCCAACATATACATTCCTTATACATGTACAGTAATCAAGAAGTTCTAGTCTGGTAACATGAATAAGTATATTTCAAGCTAGAATCCAACAATAGATAATGTAACCTTGAGAGCATTACATGGAACCATCCATTGTCTGTGTTCTGGCTCTGTATCTTACACATCCCACTGTGTGACTCCCCCTAGTCCCACAGCAATGCATTTCCTTTTCTTTCCATCCAATTTATTTGATTTCTCTGTACCCACAAGAATTCACAGACGATGCAATCTCCATTGCACTCCACACTGCCCTTTCCCACCTGGACAAAAGGAACACCTATGTGGGAATGCTATTCATTGACTACAGCTCAGCGTTCAACACCATAGTGCCCTCAAAGCTCATCAATAAGCTAAGGACCCTGGGACTAAACACCTCCCTCTGCAACTGGATCCTGGACTTCCTGACGGGCCGCCCCCAGGTGGTGAGGGTAGGTAACAACACATCCGCCACACTGATCCTCAACACAACCCTGTTCACTTATAACTGCACGGCCAGGAACGACTCCAACACCATCATTAAATTTGCCGATGACACAGCAGTGGTAGGCCTGATCACAGACAATGGCGAGACAGCCTATAGGGAGGTGGTCAGAAACCGTGTAGTGCCAGAACAACAACCTCTCCCTCAAAGTGATCAAGACTAAGGAGATGATTGTGGACTACAGGAAAAAGAGGACCAAGCACGCCCCCATTCTCATTGACAGGGCTGCAGTGGAGCGGGTTGAGAGCTTTAAGTTCCTTGGTGTCCACATCACCAACAAACTATCATGGTCCCAACACACCAAGACAGTCGTGAAGAGGGCACGACAAAACCTATTCCCCGTCAGGAGACTGAAAAGATTTGGCATGGGTCCTCAGATCCTCAAAAGGTTCTACAGCTGCACCATCAAGATCATCCTGACTGGTTGCATCACTGCCTGGTACGGCAACTGCTCGGCCTCCGATAGCAAGGCACTACAAAGGGTAGTGCAAATGGCCCAGTACATCACTGGGGCCAAGCTTCCTGCCATCCAGGACCTCTATACCAGTCGGTGTCAGAGGAAGGCCCTAAAAAAGGTCAAAGACTCCAGCCACCCTAGTCATAGACTGTTCTCTCTGCTACCGCAGGGCAAGCGGTACCGGAGCGCCAAGTCTAGGTCCAGGAGGCTTCTAAACAGCTTCTAACCCCAAGCCATAAGACTCCTGAACGTCTATTTGCAGTGTCCCCCTCACCCCCTCTTTACACCACTGCTACTCTCTGTTGTCATCTATGCATAGTCACTTTAATAACTCTACCTACATGTACATACTACCTCAAATAACCAGTACCCCCGCACATTGACTCTGTATCGGTACCTCCCTGTATATAGTCTCGCTGTTGTTATTTCCCTGCTGCTCTTTATTTACTTGTTACTTTTATCTCTTATTCTTATCTGTATTTTTTAAAACTGCACTGTTGGTTAGGGGCTCGTAAGTAAGCATTTCACTGTAAGGTCTATACCTTTTATATTCGGCGCGTGTGACTAATAAAATTTGATTTGATTTGAATTCAAGAAGCATCCCCATTCCCCTCTGAGGCGGGTCGGCGCCGAGCCGAGCGAGGGACTTTCTGATTCATCAGCGGCAGCGTTTGTACGTATTTGCATTTTCAATTAATTGCCGTCGTTGTGCGCTCGTGCCTCCAATGGCAGCCTCCAGCTTTGTGCGTGACCCTTAATTGTAATCATTACCCATGAAACTTACCCAGCGCCTCCGAGTGTTCAATTGTACACTGGGCTTAATTATGGGAACCGAGTTAAAAGCTGCATTACTCAACAGTCTAATAGAGCAGATACTGGAGTGACTGACGAAAGCTGCAACAGCAATTACTCACGTGTGTGTATGTGTGCAGGGGGATTCAATAGAGCCCGTGCGTCATTTATAGAGGGGACATGTGAAGATGAAGCACATACACAGAGAAACAGCCACACACACACAACATACATTCAAATACACACAGTCACTCATTTATTCGGTTGCACACGCTTGAGCACACACACGTACACACACACACATACAGGCGTACACACAAACAGATCTGAGCTCTGGGTTTAGGAACAAAGGGGATTGGGCATGGAAAAAAGCAATTATTCCAGGCGGGGCTTCAGTACCTGGGGTCAGAGCCCTGCCTCTCCTCCACGGTAAGTAAGGCTGTGTGTGATCACACTGCAGACCCAGGGAGGGGGACACACACACACAGAGCCAAGGACACACAGGCTGCAGCAAAAAGAGCCCCCTCCGCTCTATCACTCCCTCCCTCCCTCTCACTTGCTACCACTCGTTCTCTCTTCCACCCCCCCCCCCCCTTCACTCTCTGTTCCCCTTCTCTCTTTCCTTCGCTTCCCTCTCGTTCTCTCGCTCCTACCTCTCTCCATCCATCTCCTCTCTGTCGGCGCCATGAAAATCAGTCAGGCCAATTTGACTTGAGAGAGAATCGCTCCACGATTGTGTTCTTGTCAGCGAGTCCAAGGCCTGGCTGATATAAATCTTAATATCCTATTTAAGGCTTGTATTCATCATCCAGGCTGATTTATTAGCAGGACTTCCCCTTGGATTTATCAAAATAAATAAGAAGCTGAGGGCCGCAGCCCGCTGAGCAAATTAAAGCAAACATTAGATTATACATCCCAAATGGCAACCTGTTCCATATATAGTGCACTACCTTTGACTGGAGCCCAGTAGGCCTTGGTCAAAAGTAGTGCACTATAAAGGGAATAGGGTGCCATTTGGGACGCATCCTAGATAAGTCAGGGTGGCGTTGTGGTGGCAGAGAGACAGGGTGAGAGGAGGAGAAGAGAGACTCTTAGTTTACCCCCTTCTCTCCATCTCTATTTCTCCATTCTCTAGCCCTTAACAGGCAGGTGTGCCTGTTTAAATGTTTAAATGGCCACTAGGTCCCTGGGAACACGTTAAAACAGGAGTCCGAAAGAGGAGGAATGTGAGAGGTAAAGAGGTAGAGAGAGACAGCGGTTTGTGAGATCGGCAAATTTGTTTAGGGATCTCCCTTTGGTGGGAAAAGGTACTGAATCCTTAATCCAATCAGAGGTAGATGTGTGTATTGATTTGCAATACGTGCGTACGTGTGCGTACGTGTGTGTGTTTGTGTGCGAGACTGTAAGCGCACTAATATTCCAGTATCACACATAAAGGTGGGAACCTTGCTGGGAGGGCTGTGCTGTTTACACTTTAATCCTTAGAGGACCCTTTGGGGAGGAAGCAATCGCCTGTGGGGAGCTCACACTCTCAGATCCATGAAAGCACAGATGATACACCTTTCAAAGCCAATCGGACATACAGTATAAACCAGCCCACACCGCTCTCTGGGGAGCCCTCTGTGTGTTAGGCTGCAGATTGCAAGCAGGCTCACAGCCCTGGAAAGGCGGGAGGCAGGTGGAGGGAGAAATTGAAGGGGAGAGATGGAGAAAGCGTTCAAATGGGAGGAAGGGATACAGAAAGAGAGAGAGCATGAAAATGGGAGAGGAGGATAGAGGGTTTGAGAGAGAGAGAGAAGGGGAAAGAGATGGAGAGAGAGAGGGGGGGAAGGGTGGAGGGAGAGAGAGGGGTGAGATGAGATCAGGCTTATCAATCGCCGGCGGAGCTGCAGGGGAAATGAGCTGGGAGAGACGAGGCCAGTGATGAGGAAAGGCAGCAGTAATCACACTGGACCAGACGCTCAGGGCTAACAGGGAAGGACACACAACCACTGGGTAATACGCACACACACACATATACACTCTGGCACACAGATGCATGCACGCCAACACACAGTGCCACACTCACGTGCACAGTCTCTGCTCTGACAGTGTTCCTCTCTGCCGGTGGGCCGTGAAGCCTCAGAGGTGAGGTTATTCTGATTCCTCTCTGCTTTCTGCAGTCTATAACACAACTCTCTGAGGAAATCCTATCACAGTGGACATGAAGAAGGCAGGCAAGACACATGAAGGATGGCTAGCCGTTACTCACTAGCCAGAGAAGACTTACAATATCTCCAATACCACATCAATTCTGTTTTGACAAACCAATAGAAGACCATTACATTTCCGTATATTATTAGAAATTGTAAAACATTATTTTAAAGCTATGGCCTCAAAGCATCAAAAGCATTCTTCTGGATGGTAGGCAAGAGACAAGAGGTCTAAGATCCAAATACGTCCATTTGTCACAGATCTGTTCATTTGCAATGGAGATCAAACACTACTAATCAGGGATCAGATTCTCGTTTGTTGGGGCCAGCTGCTATATATCGATTGGTCAGTTGGTCAGTCTGCAATCTATCAATCTGTTTGCAATGAGGTGATCAACATCCAATAGGAGTGAGCCAGACTGGGTATCTGACCCCTAACCTCTAAACTATGACCCCTGTCCTGGTTTGGTCCTGTGGGAGTCTGGCGTGGGGACGCGAGGCTTAATCAATGGCAGGTTGGGAGGGAACTGCATCTGGACCAATTGGGCTCCCTAGCGAGGATCCCAAAAAAACATTGAACTGACCCGAATGGCCAGACAATCTGTCAATCAATCTTTCTCTTGCACTCCATATCCTTGTGTATCAGCTCACTGCAAATGTGTTCTCAGTTGCGGTTCAGTGTGGAAGTGAGACTATAGATGTAGACACAGCTGAGGTGACCTGTTCTGCAAAACACATCTTTACCTGGTATCCAGATCTATAGAAAACCAGCTCTCATTTACAATATTGGTTCCTCAGTGACGGCAGAATGAATAAGGAGAACTGACTAAAGGAAGTACCATTGAGAGCCGTCCTCCAGTCCATTTCTGTATTATAGCTTCAGATAGGGACAAAGAAGAGAAGGGTCAACTTCACCTCGCTGCTCTCCTACGTCTAGGGATCAAACCTTCCGCCCCCATTGTCTTCACCCACCTTCTGTGGTCGTCGTCATCGTCCCCCCCGCCTCCTCCAGTTGGGTCAGCTCCGTTCAGCTCTCCCCTCTCCTCCCTCTGAGGATCAAACCTGTCATTCTCCCCCTCCCCCAGCCTCCATCGTTTCATCTGTCTCGGAGGTGACAGGAGTCTGTCTCCCCTCCCCCTGGTCTAATGAGCCACCAACACAGGGGGTCAGCTTTTTTATGGAGATGATCCAGGGGGGAAGAGGTGAAGGACCGTGCTAATAGGGTTGCTCCTGACCTCCCCCTCCTCTCTTTTCTATCGCTCCATTCATCCCTCCATCGCCTCCCCCATCAGCGTAGACCTGCCTAATGAAGGGGCTAATATGCTAAGCAGGGGCGGCCACTGAGGACGTCTGTTAATCCAATTCGTCCTCTTCTTTTCTGTTTCTTTTTTCTTTTCATCCTGTAACCGTTTGAAGCTCTCTCCCTCATTTTCTGCCTCACTCCTTCGCTTGCTCCTTTCGCCACCTCTCGATACCTCTTCCGCCGCGGGGCCGCTATCGGAGCCGTCTATCTCCCCAACTGGCCACAGAGTTTGTTCCTCCGTATCCCTAATCAAATGTCCTGGCTCTCCTTCAGCTCTGCTCTGCATCAGCCAGTCATCTATTCCAGATCCAGCTTTGAAATGCAGGCAGATGTTGATGGCCCAGGGTCTAAGAAGAAGAAGCCACCATTTTGTTTCTGCTTTTAAAGCTTTAAAGAGTGTGTCTGAGGTGGAAGTTTTTTTTCTAACCCAGACCAGTTACCCTCCATGTTGACACAGGCGCATGCACATATAAAAATAACAAATGAAAAAAAGATATACAGTACCACTCTAAAGTTTGGACACACCTACTCATTCCAGGGTTTTCCTGTATTTTTACTGTTTTCTACATTGTAGAATAATAGTGAACACACCAAAACTATGAAATAACACATATGGAATCATGTAGTAACCAAAAAAGTGTTAAACAAATCAAAATATATTTACATTTTAGATTCTTCAAGGCAGCCACCCTTTGCATTGATGACAGCTTTGCACTTGGTATTCTCTCAACCAACTTCACCTGGAATGCTTTTCCAACAGTTTTGAAGGAGTTCACAAATATGCTGAAAATAGTAAAAATAAAGAAAAACCCTTGAATGAGTAGGTGTGTCTAAACGTTTGACTAATACTGTATATATATGTTTTATTGTCACATACACAGGATAGGTGCAGTGAAATGTGTTGTTTTACAGGGTCAGCCATAGTAGTACGGTGGAGATGCAGACACAGGAAGCAGATGGTTGGAGTCTTAGTGTCACGATCGTCTATAGTAGAGAGTGAGGACCAACATGCAGCGCATGGAAAGTAAGTCATCTTCCTTTTATTTGAAGAGAACGAACACCAAACGAAACCACTTTACAAAATAACAAAACAGACGAACGTGAAGCTAAACATGAACTAGTGCCTACAAGCAACATAGAACATCGACATAGACAATACCCCACAAACAGCTAAAGCCTATGGTTACCTTAAATATGGCTCCCAATCAGAGACAACAATAACCAGCTGTCTCTAATTGAGAACCCATTCAGGCAACCATAGACTTCCCTAGACAACTACACACAACCATAGACACAGCTAGATACCTATACTAAACATAAACCCAACTACTCTAATAAACCCCCTAAACCTTACAACCACCCTAGACACTACAAAAACACATACACTCCCCATGTCACACCCTGACCTAACTAAAATAATAAATAAAACAAAGAATACTAAGGCCAGGGCGTGACATAACCCCCCCCTTAAGGTGCGAACTCCGGGCGCACCAGCACATAGTCTAGGGGAGGGTCTGGGTGGGCTTCCTTCCACGGCGGCGGCTCCGGCACAGGTCGTGGTCCCCACCCCACCATAGTCACTACCGCTTACGTAGCCTCCTCCAAATGGCCACCCTCCACATTAACCCCACTGGATTAAGGGGCAGCACCGGACTAAGGGGCAGCACCGGACTAAGGGGCAGCACCGGACTAAGGGGCAGCACCGGACTAAGGGGCAGCACCGGACTAAGGGGCAGCACCGGACTAAGGGGCAGCACCGGGATAAGGGGCAGCACCGGGATAAGGGGCAGCACCAGGATAAGGGGCAGCACCGGAATAAGGGGCAGCACCGGGATAAGGGGCAGCACCGGGATAAGGGGCAGCACCAGGATAAGGGGCAGCACCAGGATAAGGGGCAGCACCAGGATAAGGGGCAGCACCAGGATAAGGGGCAGCTCCGGACTGAGGGACGGCAGCTCCGGACTGAGGGACGGATCCTGGCTGGACGGCTCTGGCGGATCCTGGCTGGATGGCTCATGGCTGGCTGACGGATCTGGCTGCTCATGGCTGGCTGACGGATCTGGCTGCTCATGGCTGGCTGACGGATCTGGCTGCTCATGGCTGGCTGACGGATCTGGCTGCTCCTGGCTGGCTGACGGATCTGGCTGCTCATGGCTGGCTGACGGATCTGGCTGCTCATGGCTGGCTGACGGATCTGGCTGCTCACGGCTGGCTGACGGATCTGGCTGCTCACGGCTGGCTGACGGATCTGGCTGCTCACGGCTGGCTGACGGATCTGGCTGCTCACGGCTGGCTGACGGCTCTGGCAGATCCTGTCTGGTTGGCGGCTCTGGCAGATCCTGTCTGGTTGGCGGCTCTGGCAGATCCTGTCTGGTTGGCGGCTCTGGCAGATCCTGTCTGGTTGGCGGCTCTGGCAGATCCTGTCTGGTTGGCGGCTCTGGCAGATCCTGTCTGGTTGGTGGCTCTGGCAGATCCTGACTGACGAATGGCTCTAGCGGCTCCTGACTGACTAACGGCTCTGACGGCTCGGGACAGACGGGCGGCTCTAATGGCTCTGGGCAGACGGATGACACAGACGGCGCTGGGGAGACGGATGGCTCAGATGGCGCTGGAGAGACGGATGGCTCAGATGGCGCTGGGGAGACGGATGGCTCAGATGGCGCTGGGGAGACGGATGGCTCAGATGGCGCTGGGGAGACGGATGGCTCTGGCCGGATGAGGCGCACTGTAGGCCTGGTGCGTG
This sequence comes from Salvelinus alpinus, assembly GCF_045679555.1. Lineage (NCBI taxonomy): Eukaryota > Metazoa > Chordata > Actinopteri > Salmoniformes > Salmonidae > Salvelinus > Salvelinus alpinus. Next base: position 72,437,825 of record NC_092087.1, on the reverse strand, counting down.
GTGCCGGAACTGGAGGCACCGGGCTAAGGACACGCACTTTAAGGCTAGTGCGGGGAGAAGGAACAGGGCATACTGGACCCTGGGGACGCACATTAGGCCTCGTGCGTGGGGCCGGAACTGGTGGTACCGGACTGGGGACACGCATCTCAGGGCTAGTGCGGGGAGCAGCAACAGGATGCACAGGACTCTGGAGACGCACAGGAGGCTTAGTGCGTGGTGCCGGAATTGGTGGTACCGGGCTGGAGACACGCACCATAAGACGAGTGCGTGGAGGAGGAACAGGGCTCTGGAGACACACTGGAAGCCTGTTACGTGGTGTAGGCACTGGTGGAACTGGACTAGGGCGGGGAGGTGGTGCCGGAAATACCGGACCGTGCAGGCGTACTGGTTCCCTTGAACACCGAGCCTGCCCAACCTTACCTGGTTGAATGCTCCCCGTCGCCCGACCAGTGCGGGGAGGTGGAATAACCCGCACCGGGCTATGTAGGCGAACCGGGGACACCATGCGTAAGGCTGGTGCCATGTATGCCGGCCCGAGAAGACACACTGGAGACCAGACGCGTTGAACCGGCATCATGGCACCTGGCTCAATGCCCAATCTAGCCCTACCAGTGCGGGGAGGTGGAATAACCCGCACCGGGCTATGAACACGTACAGGAGACACCGTGTGCTCTACTGCGTAACACGGTGTTCGCCCGTACTCCCGCTCTCCACGGTTAGCCTGTGAAGTGGGCACAGGTCTCCTACCTGCCCTCGGCCCACTACCTCTAAGCCACCCCCCAATAATTTTTTTGGGCTGACTCACAGGCTTCCTACCGCGTCGTCGTTCCTCACACTGCTCCAGAGAATCCCAGGCTGGCTCCGGCACTCGCCCTGGGTCGATCGCCCACCTGTCGATCTCCTCCCACGTAGTGTAGTCCAGATTACGCTCCCATTTCCATTCCTCCTTGCGCTGCTCCTGTTGCCGCTTTTCGCGCTGCTTGATCCCGCATTGGTGGGGTATTCTGTCACGATCGTCTATAGTAGAGAGTGAGGACCAACATGCAGCGCGTGGAAAGTAAGTCATCTTCCTTTTATTTGAAGAGAACGAACACCAAACGAAACCACTTTACAAAATAACAAAACAGACGAACGTGAAGCTAAACATGAACTAGTGCCTACAAGCAACATAGAACATCGACATAGACAATACCCCACAAACAGCTAAAGCCTATGGTTACCTTAAATATGGCTCCCAATCAGAGACAACAATAACCAGCTGTCTCTAATTGAGAACCCATTCAGGCAACCATAGACTTCCCTAGACAACTACACACAACCATAGACACAGCTAGATACCTATACTAAACATAAACCCAACTACTCTAATAAACCCCCTAAACCTTACAACCACCCTAGACACTACAAAAACACATACACTCCCCATGTCACACCCTGACCTAACTAAAATAATAAATAAAACAAAGAATACTAAGGCCAGGGCGTGACACTTAGATGTTTATTGATCCAAAAAGGGATAGGCAAGACAATGGTCGTGGACAGGCAAAAGGTCAAAACCAGTTCAGAGTCCAGGAGGTACAGAGTGGCAGGCAGGCTCGAGGTCAGGGCAGGCAGAAAAGTCAGGCAGGCGGGAATGGAGTCCAGAAAACAGGCAAGGAACAAACCCGGGAGGACTAGCAAAAGAGAATAGAAAAAGGAGTACAGAAAAAAACACGCTGGTTGACTTGACAAACATACAATACGAACTGGCACAGAGAGACAGGAAACACAGGGATAAATACACCAGGGAAAATAAGCGACACCTGGAGGGGTGGCCCAAATCACAAGGACAGGTGAAACAGATCAGGTTGTGACAAGGCGACCTCCTGCCACACACCGTACGAGCCCCCCCTCCCCAAGCAAGCACACACATGCGCTCACACAAAGTACCCCCCCACACAGACACACAAAGTACCCCCCCACACACGCGCACACACACACACATACACAAAGTACCCCCACACACACACACACACAAAGTACCCCCCCACACACACGCGCACACACACACAAAGTACCCCCCCATACACACACACACAAAGTACCCCCCCCCCCACACACACACACAAGCACCCCTCCACCGACACTGCCCGCGCCGCCATATAGTGAGTTAGTATATATCTCATGGGGCCAGGCTTGTGAATTAACCCTCGGTAAATATGGATCTGTGACTGTTTAATATGGAGTTATGGCCTTGATTCATTCTTGGCGGTGCGTACGATAGCAGCGGTCCGTTGCAGAGCGGCGGGTCAACCTCTCTGGGTAGCAGCTCATTAAAAAGTAAAATGGCTGTGAAACATGCCTCGTTAGCTGCCGGATTTGATCATTTAGTAAAAGCCCAGGATGGTTTTTACCTTACATGCCAGAGGAAAGCTTTGGAGACTTTCTGTTGCTAGCTAAAATACAGTGATTGAAAAAAATAGAATGGAAACTCTTCATTGGTCCAATAGTATGCAGAGACACTGACTGTATAATACCAGTTTGCAAAACGTACTATGTAAACTGCTCCGGTTGAAGGGATTCACAACCCATTTACAGCAGCCCAAACATGCCTCCTGATTAGCTCCTGTTAGCAATGTAGCCTCATTCACAGCCTGTGCTAATCCCTTAGCATTACGCTAATGGCCCAGGAAACACAGCTAATGACTTTCACTGCAGATTAGCATCCGCTACTGGCAGATGTTTATCACACACACTGGGGGTACGTAGACGATTATAAAACTTGCATGCACGTACGCACACATGAGTAGCAGTATTTGTGTAGCATAATGTATGGAGATGTGCTCACCAGTAATGTTAGCATGAATCCATCAATCCCAAAGCAGCATATCAATTGTGGCTTTGTGGCTTTTGAACAGTGGAATCCAATCGTAAATGCAGAAAGCAGTTTCCTTATCCATTGTAGTCATCCGTACAGACAGGGCTTGGAATGGGATGATTGGCAGATGGAAGAATGAGAGGTGCGTGTGTGTGTGTGTTTACACTTTAATGTGCATGTGTGCTGGTGCAGACAGGTGGGTCTATGATGGCTAGTCTGTGATGTGTGTGTTCTAAAGGCGAGGGTGTGTTCTTCGTCCGACAGCCATGGCGTGTGTGTGTGTGTGTGTGTGTGTGTGTGTGTGTGTGTGTGTGTGTGTGTGTGTGTGTGTGTGTGTGTGTGTGTGTGTGTGTGTGTGTGTGTGTGTGTGTGTGTGTGTGTGTGTGTGTGTGTGTGTGTAGGCCTCCCACAGGGCTGTGGAGAGGAGGCCATGGGAGGAGGCATGTTCTGTGTGTTTGAAGTCAGCCTCTCTTAGACCCCTGTGTGTGGCCGATTTAATTAGGGCCGATTTCAAGTTTTTATAACAATCGGTAATCGGCCTTTTTGGACGCCAATTACATTGCAATCCACGAGGAAACTGCGTGGCAGGCTGACCACCTGTTACGCGAGTGCAGCATCAAAAGGACCTTGTGGCTGCAAGGAGCCAAGGTAAGTAGCTAGCATTAAACTTATCTTATAAAAAACAATCAATCTTCACATAATCACTAGTTAACTACACATGGTTGATGATATTACTAGGTTAACTAGCTTGTCCTGCGTTGCATATAATCAATGCGGTGCCTGTTAATTTATCATCGAATCACAGCCTAATTCAACTTCGCCAAACGGGTGATGATTTAACAAAAGCGCATTCGTGAAAAAAGCACATTCGTTGCACAAATGTACCTAACCAAAAACATCAATGCCTTTCTTAAAATAAATACACAGTAGTATCTTTTTTTAAAACCTGCATATTTAGTTAAAATAAGTGCAAGTTAGCAGGCAATATTAACTAGGGAAATTGTGTCACTTCTCTGCGTTCAGTGCAGGCAGAGTCAGGGTATATGGAACTATTTGGGCCGCCTGGCTCGTTGCGAACGGTTTCTTCCTAACAAAGACCGTAATTAATTTGTCAGAATTGTACATAATTATGACATAACATTGAAGGTTGTGCAATGTAACAGCAATATTTAGACTTAGGGTTGCCACCTGTTTGACAAAATACGGAATGGTTCCGTATTTCACTGAAAGAACAAACATTGTTTTCGAAATTATTGTTTCTGGATTTGACCATATTAATGACCAAAGGCTCGTATTTCTGTGTGTTTATTATAATTAAGTCTATGATTTGATAGAGCAGTCTGACTGAGCGGTGGTAGGCAGCAGCAGTCTAGTAAGCATTCATTCAAACAGCACTTTACTGCGTTTGCGAGCAGCTCTTAGCAATGCTTGAAGCACAGCGCTGTTTATGACTTCAAGCCTATCAACTTCCGAGATTAGTCTGGCAATGCTATAGTACCTATAAGAACATCCAATAGTCAAAGGTATATGAAATACAAGTGGTATAGGGAGAATAGTCGACACGTCATAATTCCTATAATAACTACAACCTAAAACTTCTTAACTGGGAATATTGAACCACCAGCTTTCATTTGTTGTCACGACTTCCGCCGAAGTCGGTCCCTCTCCTTGTTCGGGTGGTGTTCGGCGATCGACGTCACCGACCTTCTAGCCATCATTGATCCATTTTTCATTTTCCATTGGTTTTGTCTTCCTACACACCTGGTTCCAATCCCATTCATTACATGTTGTGTATTTAACCCTCTGTTTCCCCTCAGAGATTGTTGTCAGAGATTGTTTGTTGTATGTAGGTGTGTTATTTGTTCTGGTGTGCAACGGGTTTTGCACCCTATTATGTTATTTTTTGTATACTTTGGTTTTCGGAGGTTTTTTGAATGTTTATTAAACAGCTCAGTTTTTACCAAGTTCATTCTCCTGCGCCTGACTTCCCTGCCACCAGCACGCACCGCATTACATATGTTCTCATGTTCTGAGCAAGGAACTTAAACGTTAGCTTTTTTACATGGCACATATTGCACTTTTACTTTCTTCTCCAACACTGTGTTTTTGCATTATTGAAACCAAATTGAACATGTTTCATTATTTATTTGAGACTTAATAGATTTTATTTATGTATTATATTAGTTAAAATGAAAGGGTTCATTGTTCATTCAGTATTGTTGTAATTGTCATTATTACAAATATATATAAAAATCGTCCGATTAATCAGTATCGGCTTTTTTTGGTCCTCCAATAATCGGTATTGGTATCGGTGTTGAAAAATCATAATCAGTCGACCTCTAGGGTGTGTGCGTGCGCGCGCTCACTCCCCTGCATGCTGCGTGCTGCCTGGTAATAGATAGTCACTTTAGCCAGCTCTGATGTTCCCATGGGATCGCTGATTATACAGCTGCTCCTCCGGATGCGTTGCCCCTCGGACTAGACGATCAGAACCCCTCAGATCCAAAGACAGATTTTTTTTCTTCTCAGAAAGTATATATACCGCTTCACTTATTCCACATGTTTGTTGTGTTACAGCCTGCATTTTAAATGGATTAGATTGAGAATACCCCACCTTTTGCTAATGTATTGAAAATGAAAACATAAATATCTAATTTACTATTTAGTGTCTCATTTAGTATTCACAGCCCTGAGTCAATACTTTGTAGAAGCACATTTGGGAACGATTACAGCTGTGAGTCTTTCTGGGTCTCTAAGAGCTTTCCACACCTGGATTGTGCAAGATTTGCTCAACATTCTTCAAGCTCTGTCAAATTGGTTGTTCATTTCCAGGTCCACAAACCACTCCACAAATTTCTTGTTAACAAACTATAGTTTTGGCAAGTCGGTTAGGACATCTACTTTGTGCATGACACAAGTCATTTTTCCAACAATTGTTTACACACAGATTATTTCACTTATAATTCCAGTGGGTCAGACTAAGTTGACTGTGCCTTTAAACAGCTTGGAAAATTCCAGAAAATTATGTCATGGCTCTAGATGCTTCTGATAGGCTAATTGACATAATTTGAGTCAAGTGTAGGTGTACCTGTGGATGTATTTCAGGGCCTACCTTCAAACTCAGTGCCTCATTGCTTGACATTATGGGAAAATCAAAAGAAATCAGCCAAGACCTCAGAAAACAATTGTAGACCTCCACACAAGTCTGGTTCATCCTTGGGAGCAATTTCCAAACACCTGAAGGTACCACGCTCATCTTTACAAACAATAGTACGCAAGTATAAACACCATGGGACCACGCAGGTGTCATAGCGCTCAGGAAGGAGACGCGTTCTGTTTCCTAGAGATTAACGTACTTTGGTGTGAAAAGTGCAAATCAATCCCAGAACAACAGCAAAGGACCTTGTGAAGATGCTGGAAGAAACAGGTACAAAAGTATCTATACCCACAGTAAAACGAGTCCTATATCGACATAACCTGAAAGGCCGCTCAGCAAGGAAGAAGCCAGTGCTCCAAAACCGCCATAAAAAAAGCCAGACTATGGTTTGCAACAGCACATGGGGACAAAGATCGTACTTTTTGGAGAAATGTCCTCTGGTCTGTTGAAACAAAAATAGAACTGTTTGTTCATAATTACCATCTTTATGTTTGGAGGATAAAGAAGGATGCTTGCAAGCCGAAGAACACCATCCCAACCGTGAACCACGGGGGTAGCAGCATCATGTTGTGGGGGTGCTTTGCTGCAGGAGGGACTGGTGCAATTCACAAAATAGATGGCATCATGAGGATGAAAAATTATGTGGATATGTTGAAAACATCCGTCAAGACATCAGTCAGGAAGTTAAAGCTTGGTCGGAAATAGGTCTTCCAAAAGGACAATGACCCCAAGCATACTTCCAAAGTTGTGGCAAAATGGCTTAAGTACAACAAAGTCAAGGTATTGGAGTGGCCATCACAAAGCACTGACCTCAATCCTATAGAACATTTGTGGGCAGTACTGAAAAAGTGTGTGCGAGCAAGGAGGCCTACAAACCTGACTCGGTTACACCAGCTCTGTCAGGAGGAATGGGCCAAAATTCAACCAACTTATTGTGGGAAGCTTGTGGAAGGCTACACAAAACGTTTGACCCAAGTTAAACAATTTAACGGCAATGCTACCAAATACTAATTGAGTGTATGTAAACTTCTGACCCAATGGGAATGTGATGAAATAAATAAAAGCTGAAATAAATCATTCTCTCTACTATTATTCTGACATTTCATATTCTTAAAATAAAGTGGTGATCCTAACTGACCTAAGACAGGGAATTTTTACTCGGATTAAATGTCAGGAATTGTGAAAAACTGAGTTTAAATGTATTTTGCTGAGGTGTATGTAAACTTCTGACTTCAACTGTATATATCCTTTGTATCTATGTAAAAGGTGTATATGGATCGTTCTCACAACCTAAGACTTCCTGCTGGTTGGACTGACAGCTTCAGTCCTCTGTCTCTTCAACTGAAGAAAAAATCATATAATACAATTTCATAATATACACATGATACATAATTTACCCTTATACAAATATACATTGAAGTTCTGAATGAAAGGCTTATGGGAGTGAAAGCAGTGCTCCATGGGTGGTGTGCCTCAGTAAGCTCTGAGGAGGGGTATTGTAGCAGGGTACAGTTTGAGCCACAGCAGGGGTGTCCTGGGAGACGCAGTCAGGGATCCGCATCCCCACATGTTTCAGATGAGCCTCTGTAGAGAAATACCACTAATGTTCACCCAAACGGTTGTGAACATTTCAATTAATTACGTGGATTTTCTATCCAGGGCCGTTTGTCTTTCCTCTGACTGTAAAGCTGTCATGATACGCTCCACATGATCACCTGCGCCGTTGTGTGTAGTCAAATACATAGCGGTCAGTTTTTTTCTGTCGGAGGATTCAGTTGTAACTATGATCAAGGAGAAAAACCCTGACTGGTTGTCCACCAGGGAGCCTCTGGGCCAGCATGGGACTCCTCTTTGAGACCAACTACATAGAAACACACTGGGCTTCATGATCAGAGCAGGCCAGGGCAGCGCGCGTGTGTGTTTCAATGTCTCTGTGTTTTGGCCTGTGTGCTCTCCTATGTTTTTAAGTTAGCCCTTCGTTAACCCTTTTTACTATACCTAATAATCAAGGTGGGTGGGGTATATCTCTCTGTGTGTTGGCCTGTGCTATTTGTCTGTTCTCCCATGTTTTTGAGTTAACACTTTTCTAGTACCCCTCTGTACTATTCCCAATGGGGAGTTTAGGTTCTCCGTCGATAATGACCATCCAAATGGATAGATCCAACCCAGTCGAATAGCTCCATGAAATAGAGCTCCCAAACATCCATCATAGCGGTAAAGTCCCCAGTCCAATCACAGGGCCTGATTTCTCTTCATTTTAGGCTTGTCATGTATGATTCCCCTCGGTGGCTTCCTGATTGAGGCCCAGTTTCTACAGGCCTCAATACTTAGTCCTGACACAAAGCAGACATGATTGTTAATGGAAGAAAGATTTGCTAGCTGCCTTCAATGGAATTCGTTGGAAGGCCATGAATAGCTTTGACAATCACTCCATTTTTAACATTTGCCCTCCAGGCTTTTCAGGGAAATAGGAAGGAGAAAAAAGCAAGGAGGAAAAATAAGAAAGGGTTGGTCTTAGAAGCCAAAGTGGGGTTGTTGTATTCATAAGTGCATGGTAATAACATGAAGATGGATGTTGGGTCGCTAATGCACCTTGGAAAATTGCTCTATTCACACTGGACGAGCGTGTACATGAAGCCTTTTTAGTTGAGCCTTTTTGACTAAATCCTATTGTAAACCTATCTACTATCCAGCTAGCGTGCCCGTCCTGGGTTCAAGCAGCATTTGACATCTTTCGAATACTTTGAGCATTTTCCAAGCCTGCTTGGAGTGTTAGATGTGTGGGGTTTGGGACTATTGTATCGGTCCATTTAAGCCATGCAATCTCAATCAAGCACAAAATAAAGGATTTTAAATGATTTCAAATAGTATTTGAACTCAAGTGGAGCTTGCGTCCTCTGATTTGAGAGAAATGAATATTCCTTGAGGGTAAGGACACTGAGAGAACGTCACTGCCGGGTGTCTCTTTATAATGATGCCTGAGCAGGTCTTATTTGTTGGCGTTAAACCTCGTACATCCTCAATATACAAGTCATAATTGCACAGGACTAGAGCTCTCCACTCTACCACACACACACACACACACACACACACACACACACACACACACACACACACACACACACACACACACACACACACACACACACACACACACGTACGTGCGTGTCCTTCTGCGCTCCTGTTCACAATGGAACCAGGACAATAGTGCTGATTATTAGTGCGTCCGGCTGGTTCAGGAGAGAGAGGCTCAGAAGGGCAGAGAGAGGCTCAGAAGGGCAGAGAGAGGCTCAGAAGGAAGAAATGTGGAAAACAGGAGATGACTGGTTGGCACCCAAGTGCTAATGCTAGTGTGTGTGCGTGTGTGACGTGCATACGTGTTTGTGTATGAGTGTTTATTTTGTGAAGAACAAAATATTTTAAGACCCCTCTTAAGACCACTCTTCAGTCTGGGTTTTTACACCGCAGTGGATAACATTGTTGTGTGAAATAATGTGAACCCATTTACTTGTCTGCAATTCTGAACACTGAGCCGAAATTAGCCTGAGAATTTAGTCTTGCATTTTCGCGTAACAACTGCTGTTAGTCCATCTAGGTAATGGAAGATTTCCATCAATTTCAAAACTATACACCAAAGGCTACTCACTGTCAAAACAGACCTTTTTCTCTTTAAAATATTGCAGCTAATATTTGCTGTTGTCACGTCATAATTACCAGGCTGAGTAATGCTTGAGGTGTTGTACTTAATGTCAGAAAACCTGGTTCCACCACGAGGATGATTCTAGGCTTGTTTAATTAGTTGTGTTCTAATTGGCGTCTAGAGTGCAGCAAACAGTTCCACTCTGTTTCTGTATGAGCTAATCTCTCTCTGAGCTCCTCTCTCTTTCTCTCTGTCTGTCTGTCTGTCTGTCTGTCTGTCTGTCTGTCTGTCTGTCTGTCTGTCTGTCTGTCTGTCTGTCTGTCTGTCTGAGCTCATCATTTAGGGAAACATGCATTTAACTAAACACTTGTTTTCTGTGAGTAGGCAAAGTAGTGTGTCAAGGGAGTGGGTAAGTAATATGAATTTTTTCAAATATGCAATTTAAGTCTGAAGATTGACAGATTTTAGTGTGCCATTCAGCAGGTTAGCACTGTGTTTGAATAGCAACTAGATAGTCAGAGCAACATACAGTGCCTTCGGAAAGTATTCAGACCACTTGACTTTTTCCACATATTGTTACGTTACAGCGTTATTCAAAAATTAATAAAATACAATAAAAAAGCCTCAGCAATCTACACACAATACCCCATAATGACAAAGTGAAAACAGGTTTTTAGAAATGTTTGCAAATGTATTAAAAATAACTGAAATACTTTATTTACTTAAGTATTCAGACCCTTTGCTATGAGACTCGAAATTGAGCTAAGGTGCATCCTGTTTCCATTGATCATCCTTGAGATGTTTCGACAACTAGATTGGAGTCTCCCTGTGGTAAATTCAATTGATTGGACATTATTTGGAAAGGCACACACCTGTCTATATAAGGTCCCACAGTTGACAGTGCATGTCAGAGCAAAAACCAAGCCATGAGGTCGAAGGAATTGTCCGTAGAGCTCCGAGACAGGATTGTGTCGAGCCACAGATCTGGGGAAGTACCAAAACATTTATGCAGCATTGAAGGTCCCCAAGAACACAGTGGCCTACATTCCTAAATGGAAGAAGTTTGGAACCACCAAGACTTTTCCTAAAGCTGGCCGCCCGGCCAATCTGAGCAATCGGGGGAGAAGGGCCTTGGTCAGGGAGGTGACCAAGAACCCGATGGTCACTCTGACAAAGCTCCAGAGTTCCTCTGTGGAGAACCTTCCAGAAGGACAACCATATCTGCAGCACTCCACCAATCAGGCCTTAATGGTAGTGATCAGACGGAAGCCACTTCTCAGTAAAAGACATGACAGCTCGCTTGGAGTTTGCCAAAAGGAACCTAAAGGACTCTCAAACCCTGAGAAACAAGATTATCTGGTCTGATGAATCCAAGATAGAACTATTTGGCCTGAATGCCAAGCGTCACATCTGGAAGAAACATGGTAGGTGGCAGAATCATGCTGTGGGGGATGTTTTTCAGCGCAAGGACTGGGAGACTAGTCAGGATCGAGGCAAATTGATGAAAACCTGCTCCAGAGCGCTCAGGACCTCAGACTGGGGCGAAGGTTCACCTTTCAACAGGACAACGACCCAAGCACACAGCCAAGACAAGGCAGGAGTGGGTGGCCCAGGTTGAGCCTTGAGTGGCGCAGGTAGAGCCCGGACTTGAACCTGATCAAATACCTGAAAATAGCTGTGCAGCAACGCTCCCCATCCAACCTGACAGAGCTTGAGAGGATCTGCAGAGAAGAATGGGAGAAACTTGAAGGGGTGGCAGGTAGCCTAGTGGTTAGAGCGTTGGGCCAGTAACTGAAAGGTTGCTAGATCGAATCACCGAGCTGACAAGGTAAAAATCTGTTGTTCTGCCCCTGAACAAGGCAGTTAACCCACTGTTCCTAGGCTGTCATTGTAAATAAGAATTTCTTATTAACTGACTCGAGGCTGTAATTGGGTCTGAATGCTTATGTAAATGTGATATTTCAATTTTTTATGTTTTATAAATTAGCAAACATGTCTAAAATGTGTTTCCTTTGCCATTATGGGTTATTGAGTGTAGATTGATGAGGGGGGAAAAACAATTCAATCCATTTTATAGAATAACCAAATGTGGAAAAAGTCAAGGGGTCTGAATACTTTCCGAAGACACTGTACACATACAGTATAATCATATTATACAGTATTGTGTTACATGTACAACTGAATTATGGCTTTGGCTATGGATGTCAGACACCAGAGCCGCTGGTCAGGGTGGCCAGTTGAGTTAGGGGGATAGAGAGGAGGATGTTACAGTCTGTATGCTGTGGGCTGCCCCATGAGGTCTCCGTGATCACCCAGCCTTAGCTGTGTATACACACACAACACACTGCCTTTCCCTAGTCCCAAAACAATCACACATGGGTTATCAGGCCATTATCACAACGATGGCGATCAAAAGGCACCGGTAGCACGGAGGGGGCCTCCCTAATGCGCTTTCCCCCCCCAGTAGGGATCTGCCTCGGCTGCATGCCTTGCCTACCCGCTCCCCCTGCCTCCCCTGTAGGCCTCCACCAACACATTGCGCTAATTGGATTAGCGGCGATAGTAATGCACTGCTGGGCCTTAGCGCAAACTCGCTAATAAACTGTGTGGGAGAGAGAGTAAATTAGCCCTATTTGTGAAAGGCAGATTAATAGAGATTATGAGTGGATGAATTAAGTAAATCTAGCTAAAACCCGCTGTATGTGACGAGAGGGGTTTCTCACCTTGATACACTGAAAGGGAAGAGTACTCTAGCATGGGACTGTGTGTGTGTGTGTGTGTGTGTGTGTGTGTGTGTGTGTGTGTGTGTGTGTGTGTGTGTGTGTGTGTGTGTGTGTGTGTGTGTGTGTGTGTGTGTGTGTGTGTGTGTGTGTGTGTGTGTGTGTGTGTGTGTGTGTGTGTGTGTGTGTGTGTGTGTGTGTGGGTGTGTGTGTGTGGGTGTGTGCGTGCGACACTTGTAATTATGACAATGATAATCAGGATTATATCAATCACGTTAGCGTCGTAGCCTAATCAAATCGTGTGTACTGTGCATGTGATTAATTCTGAGATGATATATTTGCATGTGTTTGAAAGCGTTTATGATTTAATGTGATTTAATGTCATTATCGCGCCATGTGTTCGTTTGATTGTCGTTTATGTAAAGCGGATGTTTTGTTGAGGTTGACTTCTGTCATCTGTCATGGGATTGTTTGGCTCAGTGTCTCTCTGGCTTTCATTCTCTGTCACTCTCTTGCTCACTGTCACTCTTCGCTCTCTCTCTCTCACTCACTCACTGTTCTCTTACCTATCCAATGTGCAGGCCCATATCATTATCATTTTTTTCGCAGCAGACATTCCTATTCAGTGGGGTTCCAGAGCCCAGCCTTGTCAACAGACAGAACAGACATTCTTATTCAGTGGTGTTCCAGAGCCCAGCCTTGTCAACAGACAGAACAGACATTCCTATTCTGTGGTGTTCCAGAGCACAGCCTTGTCAACAGACAGAACAGACATTCCTATTCTGTGGTGTTCCAGAGCACAGCCTTGTCAACAGACAGAACAGACATTCCTATTCTGTGGTGTTCCAGAGCACAGCCTTGTCAACAGACAGAACAGACATTCCTATTCTGTGGTGTTCCAGAGCACAGCCTTGTCAACAGACAGAACAGACATTCCTATTCTGTGGTGTTCCAGAGCACAGCCTTGTCAACAGACAGAACAGACATTCCTATTCTGTGGTGTTCCAGAGCACAGCCTTGTCAACAGACAGAACAGACATTCCTATTCTGTGGTGTTCCAGAGCACAGCCTTGTCAACAGACAGAACAGACATTCCTATTCTGTGGTGTTCCAGAGCACAGCCTTGTCAACAGACAGAACAGACATTCCTATTCTGTGGTGTTCCAGAGCACAGCCTTGTCAACAGACAGAACAGACATTCCTATTCTGTGGTGTTCCAGAGCACAGCCTTGTCAACAGACAGAACAGACATTCCTATTCAGTGGTGTTCCAGAGCACAGCCTTGTCAACAGACAGAACAGACATTCCTATTCAGTGGTGTTCCAGAGCACAGCCTTGTCAACAGACAGAACAGACATTCCTATTCAGTGGTGTTCCAGAGCACAGCCTTGTCAACAGACAGAACAGACATTCCTATTCAGTGGTGTTCCAGAGCACAGCCTTGTCAACAGACAGAACAAGGTTTCCCCAACTCTGCTTTCACTTCCTCTTCTCTCCCTTCATAATATTGATTTTTTTATACGCTTCAGTCAACCTTTTCCTCTCCATTTCCTCCTTCCCTTATTTTTCGTTGACATTTTCTGGTCGCCTTGGTTGCTTTGTCCTTTGGCTCAAGGTAATAACTCACATTCTGGCTGGGTGATTTATTTATGATTCATGTATGTGTCTCTCACACACACACACACACACACGCGCGCACACACACACACACACACACACACACACACACACACACACACACACACACACACACACACACACACACACACACACACACACACACACACACACGTACACACACACACGACGCTCGCGCACACACTCTTTCTCAAAGACACACTTGCATACAGACATAAAGGCACACCCACACATTACACACACATTCTCCCTCAGTCTAGAGTCTACAGTGCCTCTGTCTGGCTATGCACGCACTCACGCATCTCAGACACTGGCTCCAGGTCAGTTGGAGGGGGTCCAGGCTGGGGCTTCTGGCTGGGTCTTCTGGATGCGAGTCCGTTTGGCCTCCAACCCTGCCCTCTCCCACCCTGCCTCTCCCTCCCCCACCCTGCCTCCCCCCTCACCCCCCGTCCCCATCATTAGTCAGCATGGCCAGGAGTAAATGAGCAGGGATTGAGCGAGGGGGGGAAAGACGCGGAGAAGGATATAAGGGGGAGGGGGTTAATGTCACGTAATGACGTTGTCCAAGGTCTGCTGTGACAGGTGACCCAGAGCAGCAGGCCATCTCAAATGACTCCATTGGGTTACTACTACTCCATTTTGTTGAGGAACTGCCACGCTTTATTCCTGATGTTGAGGTTGTAGAAGACGAGTCTTTTTGCATATGCTACAGGCTCTTGTTAGCACTGTGGGAGCACAAGTCCTTAGTCAGTGCAGGCTTAGAGAGTTCGCTGTAGGTGGCAGCATGTCTCATACCAGCTGCACTACTAACTTTCCTTTTCCTCATTCTAATACACTTGAGTACCTTCATAGACAAGTACATAGACAAGTACCAGGAGGACCTATATTCTTAAATAGTTGCCATGGTATTTTGTGTGATAGTACTTTTCATTTGGGAGTTAGCGTTACATATCTGCCTAAGGATCGCCACAATACCCAAAAGCTCTATGGAGGGGGCTCATTTATAAACTCCAGTCAGTGATTGGTCCAGTGGCAAAATTGTGCAGGAATAATCATATATAGGGATCCCTCTCTCTCTTTGTCACACACACACACACACACACACACACACACACACACACACACACACACACACACACACACACACACACACACACACACACACACACACACATCCCCATCCCCCACAACAACATCATGAGCTCGCTCTCCCTTCATCAACATTATTCTCCCTTGTGTGTGATGAAATAGCCATCTGTCACAAACCCAGGTGAATCCCATTACAAAAAGCCATGGAAAAATTAATGGAGAGACTTCCTCCCTCCAGGCTACCAGCACCCCAGACAAACTCAGATCCTATAGAAACACTAAAATTGCCTTTTTAATTTATTTTCCTTCTTACTCATCTTGGTCCTTGAAGATATCATTGCGAACTAGGTCAGCAGAGAGAGAGAGCATGTCGGCTGTGAGACAATATTAAATTGTGTTGCGTCGTGCCTAAGAACTGCTCTTAGCCGTGGTATATTGGCCATATACCACACCCCCTCGGGCCTTCCTGCTTAAATATATATCTGCCTTTCTAACGTCTATTTGTCTTCTTCGTTGTGATCCTTTTCTGTTACCTGTCATGTGTGCTGTGTAGTCCCCAGTAGAGATCGCACATGTGACCACCCAGACACAAAGGAGTGGGGTAATACATGTACATGTCCCAATGTTATGGAAATAGCCTCAGCCCTGTTTTCTCCAGCAATGGTCTCCTCCAAACCTCGAATGAACCATTGTGTATTCCAGTGAGTGCTTGGGTCAAGGAACCTCAGATGGTGGTAGGGGTGAGCGAGGTTTGGGGGACATTAATTCAGCATTATCTCATCACTCCTGCTGTATAGATCAGTAGAACACACACACACTCCCCTCCCCATGGTCTCTCCATTTTATAGTCACCCCATGATGGACCTAACTCTCTTCCACAATCAGCACTTGTCACATGGTAGGAGATCAATGTTTTGATTACCCACAGAATGGGTCTCTCTCTCTCTCTATTTGTCCCTCTATCCTGTTCTCTCTCGCTCTCGCTATCCCCCGCTCACCCCTCCGACCTTATCTCACAAGCGTAATCAAATTGCCAGTCTAGGTGGCAGGCGGTGGTGGGGAAGGCAGCGAGAGAGCGAGATGTGGGAGAGAGAAAGAAAGGGAGAGAGAGTTAGATGAGACTTCCACACAGACAGCAGGCTCTCTTCTCCAGAGGGAAAGGTGTTATAATGGATGTAGACAGACGTTCCCTGTCAGCACTGTGCTCTCTCTCCGAATCCAGCCAGCCTCTCATCTCTGCATTAATAAAATCAAATGTATTTATATAGCCCTTCTTACATCAGCTGATATCTCAAAGTGCTGTACAGAAACCCAGCCTAAAACCCCAAACAGTAAGCAATGCAGGTGTAGAAGCACGGTGGCTAGGAAAAACTCCCTAGAAAGGCCAAAACCTAGGAAGAAACCTAGAGAGGAACCAGGCTATGAGGGGTGGCCAGTCCTTTTCTGGCTGTGCCGGGTGGAGATTATAACAGAACATGGCCAAGATGTTCAAATGTTCATAAATGACCAGCATGGTCAAATAATAATAATCACAGTAGTTGTCGAGGGTGCAGCAAGTCAGCACCTCAGGAGTAAATGTCAGTTGGCTTTTCATAGCCGATCATTAAGAGTATCTCTACCGCTCCTGCTGTCTCTAGAGAGTTGAAAACAGCAGGTCTGGGACAGGTAGCACGCCCGGTGAACAGGTCAGGGTTCCATAGCCGCAGGCAGAACAGTTGAAACTGGAGCAGCAGCACGGCCAGGTGGACTGGGGACAGCAAGGAGTCATCATGCCAGGTAGTCCTGAGGCATGGTCCTAGGGCTCAGGTCCTCAGAGAGAGAGAAAGAAAGAGAGAAAGAGAGAATTAGAGAGAGCATACTTAAATTCACACAGGACACCGGATAAAACAGGAGAAGTACTCCAGATATAACAAACTGACCCTAGCCCCCTGACACATAAATTACTGCAGCATAAATAACACCCCTTCCTCCCTCCCATCCCTCTCTCCATCCTCCCTCCCTTTCTCTGCCTGTTGTCTACCTCTTCCCCCTCCGAGGCACCAGCCTCCCTCCCTCCACCCCCGCCTCTCTCCTCTAGATCTACATATTCTCCTGTAATTGACATTTTCCATTTGGCAGCCTTTATATCGGCTGCCAGCCGTGAGATGCCCGTTGCCTAGGTAACCGTGCTAGTGAAGACCCTCGGTGCTTGGCAAGAGAGGTCTAGCTGCCCTGCCTCCCTATGTAGTGCACTACTTTTGACCAGAGCCCTATAGGGAATGGGCTTCCATTTGGGACACAGCCCCTTCCCTAAACTGTCAGAACCAGAGGCACGCAGGCGGCGGCCCACTTAGAGAATACTTAAGGTCCAAATAATCATGAAAGGTATTATCAAATAAGGGCATTTAAGCTAATTTATGGAATTGATGAGCTCTCTATGAGCCCAGAGGGGGGAGAGTATGTGTGCAGTGTGTATGTGCGGAATGTACGCATATAATCCATCTATATGCAATCAGTAGCCTATAGGTTACCTTAGATGTAGTGCAGTTGGTTGGAAGTCTATCTTCGTTAGCTTGAAGGTAGCTTTATGATGCATATACATTTAGATACAGCTCAGATGCCTATATTTTTTCTCTTACACTGGTTCTCTTTTGTCCTTATCTTGATTCAAGGTTGTACATAATTGAAATCTCCATACCCCCTCACTTTCTCACTCCCTCTCTCCATCCCCAGTGTTTGGGACAGAGAAAATCAATAGCATCACAGAGCTAATCTGTGGCTGTAATTACATTAATACCAATGAAAAGCAGCTCTGCCAGCCAGTCAGTCATTCCACAGCCAGCCAGCCTCAACCATGCTGTGCTTCCCTCCAGTTCCAGGCTTCGTATCAATGTCCATACTAGCGTAACACTTAGAACACCGCTTAGGATGATTTACTGATAGATCTGAGTAATTAATCCTGCCGACTACGCCAAATGTATGCCCTATACATTGTCTCACTCTAAGTGGTACGATATATTTTGTGGATTTTGTCAGATAGACACAGACTCTCAGGTCTTCCAAATCCTCCTGACTAAAGGCATTAGCTCCAGATGAAGATTTATGTACCCAGCAGTGGTAGAAAAGGTACTCAATTGTCATACTTGAGTAAAAGTAAAGATACCCTTAAAAGAAAATGACTCAAGTAAAAGGGAAAGTCACCCAGTAAAATCCTGCTGGAGTAAAAGTCTTAAGTATTTGGTTTTAAATATACAGTGGGGCAAAAAAGTATTTAGTCAGCCACCAATTGTGCAAGTTCTCCCACTTAAAAAGATGAGAGAGGCCTGTAATTTTCATCATAGGTACACTACAACTATGACAGACAAAATGAGAAAAAAAAATCCAGAAAATCACATTGTAGGATTTTTAATGAATTTATTTGCAAATTATGGTGGAAAATAAGTATTTGGTCACCTACAAACAAGCAAGAGTTCAGGCTCTCACAGACCTGTAACTTCTTCTTTAAGAGGCTCCTCTGTCCTCCACTCATTACCTGTATTAATGGCACCTGTTTGAACTTGTTATCAGTATAAAAGACACCTGTCCACAACCTCAAACAGTCACACTCCAAACTCCACTATGGCCAAGACCAAAGAGCTGTCAAAGGACACCAGAAACAAAATTGTAGACCTGCACCAGGCTGGGAAGACTGAATCTGCAATAGGTAAGCAGCTTGGTTTGAAGAAATCAACTGTGGGAGCAATTATTAGGAAATGGAAGACATACAAGACCACTGATAATCTCCCTCGATCTGGGGCTCCACACAAGATCTCACCCCGTGGGGTCAAAATGATCACAAGAACGGTGAGCAAAAATCCCAGAACCACACGGGAGGGACCTAGTGAATGACTTACAGAGAGCTGGGACCAAAGTAACAAAGCCTACCATCAGCAAGGGCATTGAAGATGAAACGTGGCTGGGTCTTTCAGCATGACAATGATCCCAAACACACCGCCCGGGCAACGAAGGAGTGGCTTCGTAAGAAGCATTTCAAGGTCCTGGAGTGGCCTAGCCAGTCTCCAGATCTCAACCCCATAGAAAATCTTTGGAGGGAGATGAAAGTCCGTGTTGCCCAGCAACAGCCCCAAAACATCACTGCTCTAGAGGAGATCTGCATGGAGGAATGGGCCAAAATACCAGCAACAGTGTGTGAAAACCTTGTGAAGACTTATAGAAAACGTTTGACCTCTGTCATTGCCAACAAAGGGTATATAACAAAGTATTGAGATAAGTATTTGGTCAATAACAAAAGTTTATTTTCCACCATAATTTGCAAATAAATTCATTAAAAATCCTACAATGTGATTTTCTGGATTTTTTTGTTGTCATTTTGTCTGTCATAGTTGAAGTGTACCTATGATGAACATTACAGGCCTCTCTCATCTTTTTAAGTGGAAGAACTTGCACAATTGGTGGCTGACTAAATACTTTTTTGCCCCACTGTACTTAATTATCAAAAGGAAATGTAATTGCTAAAATGTACTTAAGTATCAAAAGTATAAATCATTTCAAATTCCTTATATTAAGCAAACCAGACGCCACCATTTTCTTGTTTTTTCAATTTACGGATAGCCAGGGCACTCTCCAACACTCAGACATAATTTACAAAATAAGCATGTGTTTAGGATGGTCTCTTGATGTGTGAATTAGACAATTTTCCTGTCATGCTAAGGAGTACTTTTGGGTGTCAGGGAGAATTTATGGATTAAAAAGTATTTTATCTTCTTTAGAAATGTAGTAAAGTAAAAGTTGTCCAAAATATTAATAGTGAAGTACAAATACCCCCAAAAACTACTTAAGTATTTTTTACTTAAGTACTTTACACCACTGGTGCCCAGTGTGGGGCGGACCAGAGACACTCCCTGTGTCATAAACAGTAGTGGTAGTGTTGTGGTGACATCACGCTCAGCACGCCACGCAAGGAAGAGAAATGACCGTTAAGTAGGAGGAATCCATCACGTTTCACATTGACACAGTCAAGGCTTCTCTTTCATTTTTCCTATCCTTTCTCTCTTTCCCCCTCTCTCTTATCGATCAAAGAGATTCCTGTAAGTCCCTCTGAGTTTGACATAGTTTCACGATAGTTATACACATTTTACTACATGTGATTATTGATTAACTTCTTGGAATATCATCCAATATCACTTTTCTCAGCATAGTGTACCATTAGAGTAATACCAGCTAACATTACTTTTCAAAATTCAGTAAAAATACAGTTGCTATCATAAATTATCAGATCAAAATATTGTAAAGTTAGGGCTTATACTGTAACCCTTGCCTTGCACCTTGGTATCACACTGAAAACTCTGGGTCTAGCCTTATCACAAGACTAGACCCACTTCCCCCCACCCCCACCCCTGGTACCCCTCCATCCCAGGGACTCAACTGTTCAAACCTATCCTAACCGGGACAGTTTGATGTCTGTCACCTCCTTCCGGTTCCACTCTGTTCAATTTGCCGGTGTGAGAGGCGGACGCGGCAAGATGTGGAGGTGAGGGGGATTGAAAAAGGAGATAGTCAGCGGGACCGGAACACACCGACATCTCCGTGCCGCTCGGCTAAATTGAAACCGGGAGATTGCCATCAGCGCAGAGCAGGGCCGCATACATACAACCAGCTGATGCAGATTCCCATCCCCGATTGGGGGATATGTGCGAAGTGAGTTTCTCCAATATCCACACACACACACTTGTCATATCCTGTTTAAATGCTTCCCATTGACTACCACTGCAAGAGACACACAACATCTTGCGAATAGACTGCTGGTATAGTAAAGTGAAGGTGAGAATGAATGTTTATTTGCGCATAGAGATTCTGTCACGCCCTGACCTTGGAGAAACCAAGAGAGCCCTTGGTTCTCTATGGTGTAGTAGGGCAGGGCGTGACTAGGGGGTGTTCTAGGTTATATATTTCTATGTTGGTGCTCTTGGTATGGTTCCCAATTAGAGGCAGCTGATGTTCGTTGTCTCTAATTGGGGATCATACTTAAGGGTTCCCTGTTCCCACCTGCTTTGTGGGATATTGTTTTTGAGTGAGTGCATGTTGCACCTCAGTACTGCACGGTCGTTGTTTGTTTCTTGGTTTGTTTTAAGTTTCACAAAAAATAAAGATGTGGAACTCCAATCACGCTGCGCCTTGGTCCGCTCATTTCCAAGATTGTGACAGATTCGGGTCTGCAGGATGGAGGATTACGTGTTTCGAGTTCTCCACAATTCGTTCATCAAGGTTCTTTTGTGTCTGCCTCCAGCGTTCATTTATACCCCTCTTACCCCACACTCCCATCAGACCTACCTTTTCTCTAATCAACTTCTCATTCATTTCAATTAAAGTGTCACCTGTCAGTCTCTCTACCTCCAGGTGATGTTTTAGTTGGTTGAACTAACATTGGAGATTTAACTACCAACGGATTTGGCTTCAATCAGGCTATTCATACGTATGTTCCAAATGGCACCCTGTTCCCTATATAGTGCACGTCTTTTGACCAGAGCCACTATGGGCCCTGCTCAAAAGTAGTGCACTGCAAAGGGAATAGGGTGCCATTTGTGACACAATTATACTCTCTCTATACCCTAACAATCCCCCAGCCTCGTTCACTCACAACATTAGATACACACACCACCCATAACTCATTCCCTCTCCCTCTCCTCACCCTTGTATCCCTCTTTAATTAGCTGTGGATTAAATTAAAGGCTATATGTTCTCGTTAATTGATTTATCTTGAGAGTCTATAATTACAGGTTCTCAATGGAGAGATCTCCACGGTGTCGCTGCGAGCAGAGTGTCTCGCTGGTGTGTGTGTGTGTGTGTGTGTGTGTGTGCACTTTGTGTTCGTGTACGTATGTGCTCTGATCACCAGCAAAAGAATAGTAGGCATTGTTTGAGGCACTCGGAGGTTAGCGGCCCACACAACACTTGAAGTGGAGAGAATTAAAGGAGGCCGCAAATAGATGTCGCTGCCGCGTGCGTCGTAATGAAACACAATTATGGCTTTATTAAAGGATGTAATTGCTTTGTTGGAGCGTCTCAATTATGTCCTTTGTTGTGCGCAATTCACCCACTCTAATATTCAATGCTCAGGTTTAATCTCGGTTGACCCCTCCCATCTATCAGGTATTGTAGTAGGTGGAAGTGCAGTCATTGTTTTGTTTGGAGAGGGGGTAGACTTCACAGGTTCAGGGACAGGGTATTTTGTTGTTGTACAGTGAGAACTCTATAGGGAAGTGTCACTGGCGTAGACCACCATGGGGGGGGGGGGGGGGGGTATAAAGGGTTTAAAGAGGGGGGGTGATGAAGAGGAGATAGGAGAGGGAGAGAAGGGAGGGAGTGAATATGAGAGGGGATGCAGCTCTGTTGCAAAATGTTTTACGCCACTCGTTTCTCCTTGCCTACTCCCTTGTCTCTTCTCTCTCGGTTTTCTGACAGAACAATGGAATGGTTTTCTGTCGCAGGTCCATCCTCAGAACTCTTAGCAATAGAGACATGTAGTGAACATATTGGATCATTATGCCATTATCCAGTGCTGTTGCCCATATCTAATCCCCATTCCAGCTTTCATCCCTTGCCCAGAACAGTGCCCAGAAACTGGGCATGGCAAGGGATCTCAGCAGCCAGCTACCCCCTCATGGTCTGGTCCCTGATCTGTTATTGCGATCTAGCCAAGTTGGCAAGAAGGCACAAACAGATCTGGGACCAGGCTATAACCCCCTCACCTTGGCAGGCTGTGAAGGAAAAACACCCAGCTCTCTTCTTAGATTTTACACTTTGCCAATTTCCCTCCATCTGTATCTACCTCTTCCCTCTATCGACGGATGGACAGATTACACTTTGTGCCAATTTCCCCCACCCTTCTCTCCTCTGTCTCCATTGACGGACAGATTACACTGTGCGAATTTCCTCATCCTACTCTCTGCTTCCATCCTTCCCTCGGCGGACGGACAGATTAGGACGTCTTTAACAGCATGTCGTTATCCGTCTGCTAAGTGACCGGTGATTAATTGCCCGTTATTAACGTAACCGGGGGATTGTTCTCCAGATACGCACAGCGTGGATGTCTGATTCAACTTTAATAGGTCTCCACTTCCCGCGCATGGATAATGTGTCATTTGCAAAAGGACCTCTCTTAGACCGTTAATGTAGGCTATTCCCGTTTTTCTGGAAAATCCAAGACTAATGTGTAATTGGGACAACGTGCCAGGGAATAAGGAAAGATTGACCAGAAAAGGCAGGATTTTCTCAACGCTCTGAAAGATGCCTTAGGGAAAAAAAGGAATCTCACAGTTAATTTGTGTGAAATCCATTTCTGGCGTTCTACAGGGATATTCCAGGGAATCATGGAATTTTCAGGTATCGTGAGTTCTGAGGTGGTCTTGGCAATCCATGTTGGCGATTATATTCATTTGTAGATCACAAATTGGCTGTCTGTAACGATGAGCGCTGAGAGTCGTGAAGCAAGTTCAGGCAGTGAGTGTTTTAAAAAACAAAACGGAACATAATACAAAACAAGAAACACTAACTACACACAGACATGAAACTGAAACAATAACGCCTGAGGAAGGAACCAAAGGGAGTGACATATATAGGGAAGGTAATCAGGGAGGTGATGGAGTCCAGGTGAGTCTGATGACACGCAGGTGCGTGTAACGATGGTGACAGGTGTGCGCCATAACGAGCAGCCTGGTGACCAGAGAGGGAGCACAGGTGACAGTACCCCCTTCCCGTGGCTCCAGCCGCAGGACGCCGACCATAATGACAATCCTGGGGATCAGGAGCGGACCAGTCACCTCTGCTGAGGCATGGGAAACCTGTCAGTCCGGCTGAGACGCAGGAGCATGGCGACCTAGAGCGCCGGAGAGAGCATACGTGACGGTGTACCGTCCCTGGCGCGTTCGGCTCGAGCCGCAGGACGCCAACCAAAAGGACGATCCCGGGGATCAGGAGCGGACCGGATCCTGGCGATCTGGTGAAGGCATGAAAGCCCGACGAGCCGGCTTTAGCAGGGGAGCCTGTAGCAGCTTCCGGACCCGACATTATGCCCACCGAAACAAAAAACACTCCCTGCTGCTTCCCTTAGGTGACGCGTCATTCTGTAATGATGTGCGCTGAGAGTCGGGAAGCAAGTTCAGGGAGTGAGTGTTTTAATAAAATAAACGGAACATAATACAAAACAAGAAACACTAACAGCACACAGACATGAAACTGAAAACAATAACGTCTGGGGAATGAACCAAACGGTGTTGCATAAACTCTTTTCAAAGATAATTCGTAAAAATCCAAATAACTTCACAGATCTTCATTGTAAAGGGTTTAAACACTGTTTCCCATGCTTGTTCAATGAACCATAAACAATGAATGACCATGCACCTGTGGAACGGTCGTTCAGACACTAACAGCTTACAGATGGTAGGCCATTAAGGTCACAGTTATGAACATTTAGGACACTAAAGAGGTATTTCTACTGACTCTGAAAAACACCAAAAGAAAGATGCCCAGGGTCCCTGCTCATCTGCGTGAACGTGCCTTAGGAGGCATGAGGACTGCAGATTTGGCCTGGGCAAAAAATTGCAATGTCCGTACTGTGAGACAGCGCTACAGGGAGACAGTATGGACAGCTGATCGTTCTCGCAGTGGCAGACCACGTGTAACAACACCTGCAAAGGATCGGTGCATCCGGACATCACACCTGCAGGACAGGTACAGGATGGCAACAACATCTGCCCGAGTTACACCAGGAATGCACAATCCCTCCATCAGTGCTCAGACTGTCCGTTGAGAGAGGCTGGACTGAGGGCTTGTAGGCCTGTTATAAGGCAGGTCCTCACCAGACATAACCTGCAACAACGTCGCCTATGGGCACAAACCCACCGTCGTTGGACCAGACAGTACTGACAAAAAGTGCTCTTCACTGATGAGTCGTGGTTTTGTCTCACCAGGGGTGATGGTCAGATTCGCGTTTAATGTTGAAGGAATGAGCGTTACACCGAGGCCTGTACTCTGGAGCGGGATTGATTTGGAGGTGGAGGGTCCGTCATGGCCTGAGGTGGTGTGTCACAGCATCATCGGACTGAGCTTGTTGTCATTGCAGGCAATCTCAACGCTGTGTGTTACAGACAGACATCCTCCTCCCTCATGTGGTACCCTTCCTGCAGGCTCATCCTGACATGACCCTCCAGCATGATAATGCCACCAACCATACTGCTCGTTCTGTGAGTGATTTCCTGCAAGACAGGAATGTCAGTGTTCTGCCATGGCCAGCGAAGAGCCCGGATCTCAATCCCATTGAGCACGTCTGGGACCTGTTAGATCGGAGGGTGAGGGCTAGGGCCATTCCCCCCAGAAATGTCCGGGAACTTGCAGGTGCCTTGGTGGAAGAGTGGGGTAACATCTCACAGTAAGAACTGGCAAATCTGGTGCAGTTCATGAGGAGGAGATGCACTGCAGTACTTAATGCAGCTGGTGGCCACACCAGATACTTACTGTTAGTTCAGGGACACATTATTCAATTTCTGTCAGTCACATGTCTGTGGAGCTTGTTAAGTTTATGTCTCAGTTGTTGAATCGTGTTATGTTCATACAAATATTTACACATGTTAAGTTTGCTGAAAATAAACACAGTTGACAGTGAGAGGACATTTCTTTTTTGCTGAGTTTATATCGGGAAGGTAATCAGGGAGGTACAGGTGAGTCGGATGACACGCAGGTGCATGTAACGATGGTGACAAGGGTGCGCCATAACGAGCAGCCTGGTGCCCTAGAGGCCAGAGAGGGAGCACAGGTGACACTGTCTCTTTCCCTTAAATCATGGGGGGAAAGGCAAGGCACCATATGGATATAATGGTGAGAAAATCTGGATGAAATTAGTCCCCTGTTTCAATTGGTCCCCCTGGTTCAATAAAAGTATCTTGGTAGCACTGCTTAATCCCATTGATGGCCTTGGGAGGGGACGCTCTCCATTTCTAAGTTGTCAAACCCCTTCCCCCCTCCCCCCAAACTCCCTCCCTATACAGTACCCCCTCTCCACAGGAGGCTGCTGACGGGAGGACGGCTCATCATAATGGCTGGAACGGAGTGTTTGGAATTGCATCAAACAATGTTTGATGTATTTGATACCATTCCATTTATTATGCTCCAGCCATTACCAAAAGCCCATCTTCCCCAATTAAGGTGACACCAACCTCCTGTGCTCTTCTATCTCAAATGAGGTGTCTATACAAGACTGCGTTCATCTCATGTCTGGCTGAACAGAATACGTCCTGCTCCCCACTTCTACCTCCACCATAACCATCACCCTTACCTCCATCCATCCACCATCCAGCTGACCCACCCCTGACATCCATGCTACTCTACCCCCACATCTCTCCTCATCAGTCTTCCATCCAACCCACCCCAGCCACCCAGACATCCACACTGCTCATTCTACCCCACCCCTCTCCTCATCACCCTTACCTCCATCCTCCCACCCAGACATTCACAACGATCCACCCCCCCCCATCCTTCTCCCTCGGGGGGCTTCTCGCTAGACTACCATGGCTCTCTGCTAGCCAGCAGTCTGTTGTTCTGAGCAGCAGTGGAGATGATCTGTTACTGCGTGGAGGAGCTGCTGTACAAACAAAGGCAGCCATGCGGCCCTGGCACTGGTTCACTCCCAAATGATAACCTATTCCCTATTTAGGGCACTACTTTTGACCAGGGCCCTGGTCAAACATAGTGCCTAAATAGGGAATAGGGTGCCATTTGGGACTCAGCCTGCATCTCTGCTCTATGGCTCTGCAGTGGAGGCTGTAAACAGTGTTCCACTAAAAAGGGAAACCCTCACCGGCCCCTGCCTTTGAAAATCCAACTGCTGCCACCAATTAGCGGCAGGGGTGTTGTTTGCCATGTTACTGGGAAAAAGAGAACGTATTGTAGTCCTGTAGTGTGTTTCACCGTGTGTGTTATGCGTGCGGACAGCTACAAGATATACACGTTAGCAACTGATGTGAATGACTGTTTAGATAGCGGTAGCCACAGCAGGCATTTAATAATGCATTTTTGACATTTGCACAGGTGGGAATATGTCAACGTACATCTGCATCTCACGTTAATTGCTGATTCTATTGTTGAGCAATTACGGCTAATTAGCAGGCGCTTCAATCTGGTGCCGTGTTGCGCAAATGGTAAACAAATGTTACCTTTACGCATGCAAATAAAGGCGTTTTTATGCCCTCCTTTTGTCCTTGTACTGGGTATGTACTAGCGACTACAGCGAGGCATTTGTCTTCTCGTAGCGAGGCATCGCTGCAGAGCTGCAAAATGGGGACATGGTTTGTCATGCTGCTGCTGGCTGATGCTAAATGTTCTTTTTTTATTCCTCCTCGGCAGCTCAGATGTGGCGGGCGGCGGGTTATTGTGCAGCTGGGTTATTATCTGGAGATGGATGCCCATGCCACCGCGTTGTCACTCTCTGACCGGGGGAGGAGGAGATGAAGGGAGGGAGGGAGAAAGGGTATAGTCAGTGGAGGAAGGGTGATAGGATAGGGAGGTTTTGAAGCGAGCGAGGCAGGCAACTTGCACCTTGAAGAGGCAGGAGCAGAGGCGTGAAATTGGCACTGCCCCCTCCATTTGCCCCCTCTCTCTCTGCTTGCCAAGGAGCTGCTGCCTGGCTGATTGACTGACTGACTGGAAGGACCATAGATGGCTGGCTGGCTTACCGGCTGGCTGGCTGGGCTGGGCTGCAGAGGGTGAGGTTGTTGCTGTGCTGCTGAGGGGATGCATCCCCCTCTCACCCCTTAGCCTCCGCTCCCTCCCCCTTCCACCACCACTACAGCCTGGCCATAACTCACCCTAATTACATTTCATAGGTGGTGCTCAAACACAGAGCGCATGGCAGAGCAGTGTGTATGTGTGTGATGTGCAAAGAGCCTCTGCTATGTTTAATACAGCAGGATTTATGGGAGCCGTAATGGAAAGAAGGGCAGAGGTCCAGCAGGGACACATTACTGACCTCTTAGTATGCACCTCAAATGGCACCCTTTTCCCTATATAGTGCACTACTTTTGACCCTCCAAATGCACTGATATTTATGACACACACACATTACCCTTTATCTAACCTGTTTATCAAAGACCTTGAAGTGTACCCTCCTCCTTTAAGGTGAGAGGGGTGCCTTATGTCTTGAGTATATATGGCACATACTGTATATTGCGACCTTGTAACCTCAGCAGCGTAATGACATTATTTCTCTTTCTTTCGTTCTTTCTCTCTTTCTTTCTTTCTTTCTTTCTCTCTCTTTCTTAATTTCTTTCTTTCTCTCTCTCTTAATTTATTTCTCTCTTTCTCTTTATTTCTTTCTTTCTCTCTCTCTTTCTTTTTCTCTGCATGTATGGGGACTTTGCAACCTCAGTCGAGGAATGACCTCTTTCTATTGTTTTATCACACATACTTTCACTTCTGGACAGCCTTCTTAATCAGTGTCAGTGTAAATCAGGAGGCGTAATAAGCTCATCTGGGCTGTGAGGAGATATTCTCCATGCCTTGACGCCTCCCGTGTGTTTTTCCTCATAATTAACGCATCCATCCCTCCTCCTACCATGAATACATCACACACACACACTAGACCTTCATCTCTCCCAGGGTGCATTGCTGCTCCCACGTTGACTTATGTCCCCAAGATACTTTCTCTCTCAAAAACCCACTGCACCGGAATACATTTACTATTAAGCATTTAAGCATACTCTGCATGTATTATATGACGTTAATTATGTGACATCACGAGGTTAAAATATTCAGCATTTATTAAGCTGAATTTATTAAGCTTGTATTACGTTACATCATGGGAATTTAGTTACGTACCATAAGTTACACATTTATTACACAATACATATTAAGTACATGTGTACGTTTTTAATCACACCACACACACACAGCTCTTTTTATTATCATAGGGATCGATATCTTCAGCAGTGTTTCGCTCAGACCATTCCTCAGCCAATTGACTTTGCACTGATGCCCGGAGCGCGAAAGAAAAGAACAAACCTTTCTTTTGTTATCTCCTCCTCCTTTCATCAGTCAGTCGCTCTCTTTGGTCCAAGGTGTGGTGGACTCAGACCCCTGTGAAGCCCGTACTTCTGCACACCTACAAATTGTCTTTGACTACCTCTCTCTCTCTCTCTTCCCTCCCTCTCCATCTCCCCCTCTCCATCTATCTTCCCTTCCCCTTTCTGTCACTCTCGCTCTCCCGCCCTTCTCCCGCTTCTCTCCCTCTCGCCTTTTCCCCATCTATTTCTCTCTCTCTCCCTCCCTCTCTCTCGCCATCCCTCCCTCCCTCTCTCTCGCCTGGCATGAGGTGATGGAGGCGGGGTGTGTGTGGGTCTCGGGGGAGCACGCCTCAGGGATTATACAGAGTGATGCCATGAAAGATTCATGAAGATCCGGTGTGTGTGTGTGTGTGTGTGTGTGTGTGTGTGTGTGTGTGTGTGTGTGTGTGTGTGTGTGTGTGTGTGTGTGTGTGTGTGTGTGTGTGTGTGTGTGTGTGTGTGTGTGTGTGTGCACGCCGACTGGAAAAAGGGAGCAGGGAGAGAAGAAAGGCGAGAGGGGGAGGGGGAGAAAGAAGTGAGAGACAAATTGATGGTGCACAGCAGGACTGGCTTCCAGGCTGAGATTACAGGCTTCTCCTTTGACCAAAGTCAGAGGCGGCCATCTTGGTTGGTCAGGCCTGCGGTTCACTGCACTGGTCACTGACCCCCTCACACACAAAAAACACACGTACACATCAAACACATGCAAGGGTCGCACACACACACACACACTACTGACTCACAGAACCTATATGCCCTCTTTCTGAAGCATTGTCTCTAATGGGCTTTCAAATAGACCGTAGGCCATAGAGCTCCATGCTTCTCTGATGGACCAGTGTTGAATTCAGAGCAGACGGAGAGAGCAGAGGGCGTCTGCTGTACTAACATGTGCTGTGATAATGATGGCGTTAATCAGGCTGGCACACTCTCCCGTGCTCCAGTCTGGTCTATGGCTGCGTCCCAAATTGCACCCTATTTCCTTTTTAGTGCACTACCTTTGACCAGGGCCCATAGGGTTCTGGAGTATATAGGGAGTAGGTTGCCATTTGGAACGTATCCTATGAGGTCTGTGCCAAGCCGGGGCAGACTGAAACTGGGGGGGTGGGTGGGTGACTGGGGCATCGGTGGCGAAGAGCTGCCATGGCCAAAGGAAGCATGGTGACAGAGCCAAGCCAACACATCTCTATTCATAAGATTGTGACATCACTCTGGTAGTCATCTGGGAATGGGTATGGGAAAGGAGGAGGAGGACTCGTGTTGTGGCTTTGAAGCAAACATAGAATGCTGATGTGTCAGTGTCCATTTATGATGTACAGTATATGTGTTTGTATTTGTGTGTGTCAGTATGTGTCTTCGGAAGTCTATTTGTCACTGGTGTAGAGAGGAGTAGGCAGGAGGCAGTCGCAGGTTTAGAACTACTGAATTTATTTAAACTCCATAGAACAGGCGGCAGGTAGCCTCGTGGTTAGAGCGTTGGACTAGTAACCGAAAGGTTGCAAGATCGAATCCCCGAGCTGACAAGGTAAAAATCTGTTGTTCTTTCCTGTCGTTCTGCCCCTGAACAAGGCAGTTAACCCACTGTTCCTAGGCCTTCAATGAAAATAAAAATGTGTTCTTAACTGACCTGCCTAGTTAAATAAAGGTAAAAAAAAAACAGAGGGACGAAACCCAAATGCTGTTGTGCTCAAAATATATCTTCATAAACAAAAAGGCACAGGGTCAACCCAAAGTTCAAAATATAAAGTGCTCAGGAAATAGTAGGAGAGATTCCTCTCAGGAAAACACAATGACAAGTTTACAATGACCGACAAGACATATGGCAGAGGGAGTATATATACAGTGATAGAGTGGGGATTGGAACCAAGTGTGTGTAATGATGACGAGACAAGTCCGGGGTTGATGAGTGAAGGGCGTTTGCCAGCAGTAGGTTCGGCAGCAGCTAGAAGGCCGGTGATGCTGAACGCCTGAGCTGGACAGGAGGGGGAGCCAAAGCGAAGGCTGAACGATCCAGAATGTCCCACGCCGGAACCCAGCACCGCTCTTCGAGACCATACCCCTCCCAGTCGAACCGGTACTGGAGAAGCCCCCACGACGCCGTGAGTCCAACAGGCTGAGGACGAGGTACGCCGGGGCCCCCTCAACGTCCAAGGGAGGGGAGGTGCGTCGTGGGGTCCAGCACTAGCCAAGGGACTAGCTGCCACCGGCCTGAGGAGAGATACATGAAATGAGGGTGAGATACGGGGAGCTGTAATCTGTACGTCACCTCATTGACTCTCCTTAGGACTTTGAACGGCCCCACAAACTGCGGGCTCAGCTTCCGGCAGAAAGCCAGACCCAGTCACCAGAGTGAAAGACTAGGGCCACACTGCGGTGACGATCAGCCTGCGCCTTCTGCCGGAGGACGACGCGCTGGAGACAGGTGTGTGCGGTGTTCCATACCTCCTTGGCGCGCTGGAACCAATCGTCCACCACAGGAGCCTCGATCTGACTCCGGTGCCAGGGCCGGCTGATAGCCTCGAACACAATGAAAGGGTGTGAGGTTAGTGGAGGAGGGAGTTTTGTGCATATTCTGCCCAAGGCAGAAATGCAGCCCACTCCCCCGGCTGGTCCTGACTGTAACTACGACGGTACCTATCCAGTTCCTGATTTACCCTTTCCACTTGCCCATTTGATTGGGGACAGTACCCGGAGGTGAGGCTGACTGTGACCCCCAGTCGTGCCATGAAGGCCTTCCAGACACGGCAGGTCAACTGAGGACCACAGTCAGACACGATGTCCTCTGGGATCCCGTAGTGCCGGAAGACGTGAGAGAAGAGAGCCTCCGCCATCTGCAGGGCCGTAGGGAGACCAGTCAGAGGAATCAAACGTCAGGCTTTGGAAAACCGGCCCACAATGACCAGGATGGTGGTTTGCCCCTCTGAGGGGGGAAGGTCTGTGACAAAGTCCACGGAGAGATGGGACCAGGGTCGTTGTGGAAACGGCAGCGGGTGGAGTTTGCCATAGGGGAGGTTTCTAGTTGTATTGCACTGTGCGCAGAGCAGGAAGAGAAGTAAACCCGGATGTCCTGGGCCAAGGTGGACCACCAGTACTTGGCAGAGAGACAGTCGATAGTACAGGCTATACCCGGGTGCCCCGACACAGGTGCTGTGTGTGCCCAGGCGAGGAGACGGTCCCACACATCAGAGAGCACGTAGGTATGCCCCTCGGGACAGTGGGCAGGTGAGGGCTCCTGTCGCAGGGCTCGACTGATGTCCGGGTCCACATTCCACACGACAGGAGCCACAATGTGGTTCAGGGGAATAATGGGTGTCACTTTCTCCCTCCGATCCTCTGTGTCATGCACCCGGGACAAAGCATCGGCCTTAAAGTTATTTGATCCCGGCCGGTAGGAGAGGGTAAAGTCAAACCTGGTGAAGAATAGGGCCCACCTGGCCTGATGCGGTTTCAGCCTCTTCACTGCTTGAATGTACTCCAAGTTCCTGTGGTCCGTCCAGACAATAAATGGGTATTTAGCACCCTCCAGCCAGTGCCGCCATGCTTTCAGCGCCTTCTTGACGGCCAACAACTCATGATCCCCTACGTCGTAATTCCACTCCGCAGGAGACAGCTTCCGTGAGTAGAAGGCGCATGGATGGAGCTTAGGCGGCGATCCATTGTGTTGGGAGAGAACAGCCCCTACTCCAACCTCGGAGGCGTCCACCTCCACGATGGACAGAGACGGGTCAGGGTGAGCCAGAACAGGTGCGTTAGTAAAACGTTCCTTGAGTGCACGGAAGGCTTCGTTGGCCTCCCCAGTCCAGCGCAGCTGTTGAGGACCTCCCTTCAGGAGGGAGGTGAGAGGGTCCACCACTTTGCTGAAACCCCTAACGAAGAGCCTGAAATAGTTGACAAAACCAAGGAAGCGCTGCACCTCCTTGATGTGGGATGGAACAGGCCGCGACCGTACTGCACTGACCCTCTGCTCTTCCATCTCCACTCCCGCGGTGGATATCCGATAGCCCAGGAAGTAGACTGCCTGCTGAAAGAACAGGCACTTCTCCGCCTTGGCGTACAGGTGATTCCCTATCAGCCTCCCCAAAACAGACTTTACATGAGAGACATTTTGCTCGCCTTCAGTACCCGGTGCTGGTGCTGAAGGCGGTCTTCCATTCATCCCCCTCTCTGATGCGCACCAGGTTGTAGGCAGTGCGTAAATCCAATTTAGTAAAGTACTTAGCACCATGCATCTGTTCGGTCACAGTGGGTATGAGAGGCAGGGGATAACTGAATTTAACAGTAGCCTTATTCATTGTCCGGTAATCGATACAGGGGTGCAGACCTCCCTCCTTCTTCACGAAAAATAAGCTGGAGGTGGCCGGAGAGGTGGACGGACGGATGAATCCCTGGGCCAGCGCCTCCTGGACGTAGGCCTCCATGGCTTCGGTCTCTGCATGCGAGAGAGGGTAGATGTGCCCCCGTGGGAGGGTAGAACCAGACAGTAGATTGATTGGGCGATGAAGGGGCAGGCACGTGGCACGAGTCTTCGAAAAGTCGCTGAGTTCCCACTATTCCTGTGACCTTTTTTTAATCAAAATGACGCGGCGGTGGGCAGAGAGGCAAAGAGAGAAAGAGGGGAAAGGGATGATATTGCTCAACACAAACCCCTCTCTCCAACGCCCAACCAACACCCTACCCCCTCCATCTTCTCTGCATCCCTCCCTTCTCTCTTTGTGCCCTGAGGCCCTGGGGTTCCTGGTGCTGCAAACAGTGAATTAACCCATCTCAGACCTCTGTTAATGGACTCCTAAATATCAGCCCTAGCCTTTGGATATGCCACCTACATTTACATGGGAGAGGGAATGACTTGGCTGTCTTTCGGCGATAAAAGCCGTGTTGTTATTGATTTGCTTGTTCCTCGCATTGTTGTTTTGTTTGTGTGTGGGTGCATGTTTATGGAGATGTGGTTTGTCTTTGTGTGTGTGTGTGCATAATATGATTTCCATCCATAGACATAACATTGTGACTCTGCCAGCTAATGTGAAACCACAGCATGTCCCACCAACATTGTGTACAGTATGTGCTCTCAAGTCAAAGGTCAAGCGATCGCTCCTATTCCAAAACACCCACACTCTCCCTCCCCCCAGTAATCTCCACACCAGCCAGGCAGCCAGTGAAAATTAAAGTCAACAGATGTGTGTGTGTGTGTGTGTGTGTGTGTGTGTGTGTGTGTGTGTGTGTGTGTGTGTGTGTGTGTGTGTGTGTGTGTGTGTGTGTGTGTGTGTATACAATACACTCGGCAGTTCTGTGGCTCTGTGTCAGTCAATACAGGCTGATCGAAGACGATGGGGCCCTGCTGGGGGAAGGCGTGCGTGCCAGGGCCCTGGCTGGGTTAATCTGTGGACAGTCCTCTGCAATGATGATGCTATTGATCTGGTGGTAGATCATATGAAGGTCAGGATATGTTGTCTGTTTGTGGAGGCCCAGGTAGTAATACACAGTAATACACATTGGCTTTCATTGAACAAGTGCCACCTTTTCTAATAGAATCTTGGAGCGTATGGGGAGGTCCAATGAGGACAAAGACGTAGAGCGTGCGTGCAGACACACCAGAGACATCTAATAGGCTACATTTGGCTAATTTCATTGGTAGTTAGAGGAACATGGCATTCTATACAGTAAGAGTAGATATTGTTGAGTTGAACCTTAGTTGATTGACAGCTCTCCTGTCCCATCCCCAGGTCATTATCATCGTTCCAGCGGCTTGCCTCTCTGCAGGTTGATGAAACAGAAACAACGCTTGTTAGCACTTCATTATTCATTTGAATCCATAAAGGCAATTAATTAAGCTTAAGTGTGCAATAAATCTGATTAGCCAGTCGGTTACCAAAACACCATAAAATCCACGCAGGTCTTATTCCCTTTAATTAATTTGTGGAGAGGCGGGGGCAAATACCCATGCATACGTTCATGTATGCACACAAACACACACACACACAGTGCTTAACTATGACTGAAATAGGTTCCGGTACTAATTTTGGGTGCCGGTACTGTTTATATTTAGGTGCAGGAGCTCCACAATACTTTTGAGCTAATATTCTATAAGAGGAACAGGAGCTCTAGAAGTAGAAAATAAGTTGCCAGTACTCTGCTCCGGTGAGCTCCTGCCCAAGTCAAGCACTGTACACACACACACACAAACAGAACGGTATACACACATTAACATGCACACACACACACACACACAAAACAAGATGCAAACGGCTATTCATTGGGGATGAAAGATAAGCTGGGCTTAATGTATGATAATATTCAGGGGCACCACGAACAACAAAATAAGCAAGCTCATCAGTAAACCTGAAGTGTAATTAATAGACTTAAAATGCTTATTGATAAAAATGACACGTTGGAGAGGAGAATAGAAATGGGCTTATTAAATGTGCTGACAGGAGTGGTCACAAAAATAACGCTTGAAAATAGTTTTTAATGACGCTGTGCGTTGGATGAACCTTCCTTTCCTCTCTTTCACCACTCTTTCCATTACTCCAGTCTATGCTGTTTGTATCATGCCTCATTATTTCTGAACACACTCTCTCTTCCTCCCTCCTTTCCTCTTCCTCTTCCACTCCTCCCTCCTTCTCCTCCCTCTCCCTGGCCAGTACTCTCGGGGGAAATTACCACAGCTCAGAAACGCTGTCCTACTGCACCACACTGCTCCACTCTCCTCTCGGTCCATATAACAAACCACCAGCACTACAACACACACAGACACACACACACCCCTCCCTCAGTCGATACAGTCCCCCAGGCCTGCTGCTGTAACCGGCTATTCTGTCGAAGCTCTGCTTGTTTGTTGTCCCCTGTATAGAAATTGAATCAGTCACTCTGTGGCCAAGGTCCACTACACACTGCACCGGTGAACAGGCTCTGCCTCTCTCTCCATTTCAGATTATATTCCTCTCGCTCTCTTTCACAGATTTTATTGGCCTTGTTCTCTGGGTAATTCACTGTAATGTTTACAAGGCCTATAATAAAAAAAGGCCTGTCCACCTGATGGGTATGGTAATATGCTTTCTAAAGCCACTCTTCTCACATTACAATGGTATGGCCCTCAGAGAAGATGGCAGTATTGGTAATATGACAGCCCTACCACTAATACAGTAAAAAAATATATATACTAGTTTCACAGTTTATAGATTGCTAAATGAATCTGTAGCGGCATGGAATTATGTTTTTGTTTGTATTATTGGTGCGTGGAGCGTTGATAGTCACCTGTCTATTCAGTAGGGTGAAAACAGCAGAGTTGGGGACACTCAGGCTCTACTTTGGTTGTTATCTTTTGGTACTCCCATGTCAGAATTATCATCACTGTAGCATTTAGCATACGTCAAGTCATGCCTTTGGAAATGTCACTTTGAACGGAGCGGCAGCCACTGTCTGCATTTTGATTACTCCTAGGCATAATCTCCAGACTGGATGATTCAGGATTCATGATCAATACCAAAAACCTGGCCTATCATCTATCATTCTGCACCAGACAGGGAACCAGTGATGGCCCTGTCTACTGCATATAGTGCATTAGTTACAATACTAAGTAGTGCACTATATAGGGAATAGGGTGCCATTTTCAGACGTAATGACAAGGGAGGGAGTCTAAACAAAGATCCACTTTTTGGCTCATCGTTCAGTGAATTGTTTGGGTTCTCACCCGGTCATATTTATTTTGTTAATTCCTAATTCCACAAGATAAGGCAATAAACTGAAATTGGGAAAGGGTCTTAAGTGTTATGAGAACTGCTAAATTGTAGACTGTTGGAAAAGCTGGATTGTCATTTAGATGTACTATTCTTCTGACCTGGTTCAAGATCTGTTTCTGCGGGCTTGACAACTTCAATGTTAAGCTCGCCAATGACCATAGGAGTTGGCAAGACAGCACAAACCGATCTGGGACCAGGCTAGTATTCTTCATCATCATAACACATGGAATATGTCTGTCTGTTTCTTAAAGAAATGCCAAACCTATTGAGATTCGCTTTGTACAATTAGTTTCTGATTATGTGTCTGTCTCAGTTTTGACTGTCTATAAATGTTTCAGAAGGGAGTGATACTTCCCCTCATGGCAAGCATGCTTAAAGTATAAAATGTTACAAATGTTAAACTGTTGCCAAAGCACATGCATCAGATATACATGTACACCGTAGCCACAATATTGTGTGTGCGCAGATATACAGTAACTTGTGTGTGGGAGTGTCTCTCTGCTAGCAAGATCTTACGGCAGGCATGAAATTAAAACCTTCTGTGGAACGCACTCATGATTGAACTGGAATTAAAACAAAAGACATGCGCACAGGGCGCCTAAACGAAGAAAAGAAAGAAAGGGAAAGACGGAGGAGAGGAGTATCCCAGGAGAGGAGAAAGTGAGTGATTGCCAGCGCCGCAGTCCGTCCGCCTCGCCTCACGTCTGGATTTCCTCTTATCAGAATATCAACCAGACCTTTCTCATTGCCGCCACTCCATCAGACGGCTAGCTTAAATGTGAAAGAAATTAGGGAAATTGGCCCAAGTCAAAGAATAATCCGAGACACCTAAAAAAAAATGCGTTACTGATTAAGTATTGTCCCAAATGGCACCCTATTCCCTATGTAGTGCACTACTTTTGACTGGATCTGGTCAAAAGTAGTGCACTATGTATGGAAAAAGGTGCCATTTAGGATGTAAACTCAGAATAGATGTCAATTGTTTACCCTTTTGTTCTTCTCAGTATTCACGTCCATCTATTTGCCACTCACTGTTACAGTGGGAGATGTGATGGTGTCCTATGTGGGGGCATAGATCTCCATCTCTCTTTTTAAAGTGCACTAATGACTTGTGAGGTCACAGAATTGGTGATGAGAGTTCTGCAAACGTGGATGTTAGTTCTGCATTATCCTGCCTGGATGGCAGGCTTGCTCTGATGCTGGCAGGTGCTTGCAAAATGCACTCTACAAAAGTGCAGTATTGTAACGTAAATAACCTCACACCTACCTACAGTATATACAGTGATCTCCAAAAGTATTGGGACAGTGACACTGACATCTACGCCAACACAAATATCATACCCCCCCAAATGCTAACCTCCCCTGTTATTGTAATGGTGAGAGGTTAGCATGTCTTGGGGGTAGGATATTTGTGCGTCTAACTTTCTCACTCATCATTATTCACAATTAATTCAGGATTCATGGTAGCATCCACATTATCATGGTAGAATCCACATTAATATAGAAGTGTTTAGAAAATAGTATATTCTTATTTACAATAAAAGTGACTCTAAAATGACACAATACATTATTTACAATTAATTTCTATTGTGCACAAAATAATCTTAAACATAACGAAAACAAACAGCAAATTCATCCAACAAATGTGTAGTCACAAGCTTGATGTATGTAGTCATTGCGTGCTATGAATATGGGACCAAATACTTAACTTTTTACTACTTTAATACACATATAAGTGAATTTGTCAGAATACTTTTGGTCCCCAAAAATGGGGGGGACTATGTACAAAAAGGGTTATAATTTCTAACCTGTTCACCCAATATGGATGAACATACACTCAAATTAAAGCTGGCAGTTTGTACTTTAACCTCATAGTTGTACTTTTGGAGCTCACTGTGTGTGTGGCAGTATTACAAGTTTGTTATCACATGAAAACTACAAGGAATGCAGCCTTCTCTGCTCACCTCCCTTAACCCCCAAGTTTAAACAGCTGTTTTTCCCATTCAGCTAGAGTTGGCTTTCGCAATAGCTTTGGGCAGCTTGCCTTGAATAGGAAGAAACTTTTTCTGGGCTCTGGCTTTCTCATTGACAGTCTCTGCTGTGATCTATGGGGCTGTGCAGTCTAGTCTAGGCTGTTCTCACTGGTCAGTTCTCCCCTTTGTGGACCACAACTTTGACCTATTCCCACTGTGTGCATACTGCACGATGCATGGTCATTTCCATAAGAAAAGAGGCATTGAGAATGAGTTGGGGCCAGAATCCTTTCTTGAATCTGAGAAGCAGAACAAGGGGAATAGTCGTCCTTCATCAACCAATTGTTAATTAGTCTGGAATTTAAATATGCTCCTTCTTGGTGGACTTCATGTGACTTCAAGATTTTGAGGAAGGTTGTGTGATAGAATCAAGGGACCTTGTAAAAATATTTATTCTTCTTGCATAAACTTCTAATTTGCAAACTAATCACATACTATGTTGATACATTACTGAAACTATTTAGTCTTTTATTCACAGAACTCAATGTGTTATTTTGCATTGCCATAAATATAAACATATTGGTGATGTACATGGCCTACAGAAATAACCTATATGGTAGTGATTACCACACATTTACCACACAAATGCAACCGAAGAGTGCCCAAGGTAGGCTGCAAATAAGATATGCACTATTTTATCATCCTCTGTATCTGCCTGTCCATCATTTATTCTACTGAGCAAATCAGACTGACATTGTCAAGGGTACGACGGGGCTGGATCATGCTGTGTTGTTAGTGGGAGATCACGTGGATTGGCTGCTTGGGCATGGGGGCCACTTCCTACATTATTTCTGCTCAGAGGAGAGAGAGAGCGGTCTTAGTTTGAACAAAATGGCTGCAAGAACGCTGTCAACGAGAGCTCACTGAACGCATTATGACTGTCCACTCCTACATTTTGATTTTTCGAGAATGTATTTTCTTGGATTCGTTTTTCAATTTGCATTCGTAGTAGCAAGGTCGTCGGTCAGATGTTGTTGCTAACCTGCTAGCTTCTTAGCTAGCGGCCTAAACACAAATTATTTCATTTTGCACTTTAACCCAAGTTTCCTAGCTAGCTAGCCATTTTCGTCGACAATTTACTGAAATCTGCCTATTTACTTTCATTTGCAAATTACTCCTTACAACAGTCGATGACTAATGCCAACTAGCTAACGTTAACTCCGCTACTTTTCGAATCGGAATTGTTTCTCTTGATTTTTCGTCTTGCTGCTTTTTTTCTATATCGTGATACTTTAACGTTTAGCATGTTTTTTTGTTGCGAAAATTGTACTTTTAGTGCATCGTTGCGCTAAAATACAAAGTTCTTACTGTGTGTTTTTCCAAGTATCGATCTCGGTATTTTTTGTTAAGCTGCTCAAACAGTTATCCAGTCAGTAAGCCCCTGCAGCAGGAGAGCTGAACTTGGCTAATGCTAGCTAGCTGGATAACTGCGAAGACTGAATTCCTGATTTGTCATTTACGGGTATTTTTCGGAAAAGGCACAGCAGAATACTTTTCTGCATCATTCGCTGTCATGCACCAAATCTGTATTGAAAGCTGCCAAAGCTCAACGTGTGCTTACGCAAGGTAAGGAATACTTTATTGAAATCCAACCACAGCTTGTTTGACAAGCGGCGTCACACCAGCTCGAGCCCCATACATTGTGTTCTATTATTATGTGACTCGAGCACTAACACTACCGTTCGTTTTTCTACTCTTCCAGTTTTCATAGTTACGTTGCTTTTATTTACTAACTTGTATTAGCTGATGATTTATAGCAATACATTATGGGAAAGGGTAACGTCAGCTATATTAGATGGCAAGTTAAATTCCTACCACCATGAAATTACATCGAGCCTAGTCAGTATTTATTTTGCTTTACAGTCAACGAGCCAATGTAAATGATAGTAGCTAGGCTGATAAGACTTGATACCAATTATCTGAAGCTTTAAATATAACTACAGGGTAACGCGCATTGCTGATCAGCTTAGTTTCACGGTTATAAAGAATTGGATGAGAACTCGTTAGTAACGTTAGCTGTTATTGACAGGGGTTGTCTTCTCTAAAATACAAACCATGATTTATCCATGGGTTTGGATGGAAATGCACGAGGGTTTTGTGTTCAGAATCGCAAACCAGGAACACCAGAGGCAGATTATATCATAATCTAATTAGTGGTCGAAATGGCACTGGAATGGACTGGCTCTCCTGATTCTAGCGAATACATGTGTGTTGTAGGAACAGAGCAGCTTTTCTTGAAGTGGGAATACTTTCCATGTCATAAGTCAGTTGATTGTGTCATATTGATCTTGAAATGTAGGCTAAAGGCAGACCCCACACACCATAATATTTGAGACCTTTCATTGTTATTCCTCTGATTCCATTCCATCAAATTGCTACAATAATGTGGACTGCACTGGGCAGTGTTTGTTTATTTGTTAGACATCACTACCCCCTTTTCATACAGTAGAGGAAGGTATGAGTTGTGATTGAACTGTCGCTTTCCCCCTGCTATCCGTATGCATCCTCCCGTACCAAAGTGGTGGAGTAGATCCTATAGTCCCCACCCCCCATCTTATCTCAATCGTCAGACACCAGTGAGGCAATAATGAAATGCATAGCGAGCAGTGAGAGAGACCGGGAGTGGGGGACATGGTGGGTATATAGTATGCTTAACGTGCTTACCGGGAGGAGTGTGACCATTAATGTCAATCTGAAGGCTCTGGCTGCCAGTTGGTTAATGCGCTGCAGTTCTTAATCAGTTCGTAAAGGTGCCTCCCCTCTCCCTCCACCCTGCAACGCCTCAGCCCAGCTGACAGCACCCGAACCCTCCACCCCAGCAACCTTCCTCTCTCCCAGGGTCAGGGGGACGGGCCCCCCCTCCTTTGCCAACCCTGTTCAACCCCCCTGCAGGGGGCATTCAAGGGGGAGGGGATGGGAAAATTGTAAAGACGTTTTAGGGGTCTGTATGTACTCAGTGGATGTGAAAAAGGGGTGGGGGGGAAGCCAGTCGCTGGTGAAGGGGAGTTAGGTCGGTTGCCATACTGTTTGGTGGCTTAGGGTTTCTGCATGCTTCGGTTCAGCTGGCTGAACGAGTGTGCTCGCATACTCCTTTAAAATACCTTCGCTTGAAAAATGAGAAAAAGCTACAATAGTACTCTTTGTCCATCTGGAGATGCCGTAACAAGTATACAATTCCTTAAAATAGTCGAATTACAAATTAATCTAGGATAACTTCAACAAATCTTTCACAAATGTGTATGTTTTTTCCAAGGAGATCTTAGTCACTTTAATTTGACATCTAACTAAGATGTTTGGTGCAGTATTTCTCAAGTGTTTTTTGAGAAAATACTGCACCGAACATCGTTTATGGACAACAGACACTTATTTGAAGCATCCCTACTGTTGACCGGCGATGGGGCGTAGACTTCGGCTCTGCGAACAGCTGGGGGAAAACCCTTGCTGAAGACCAAAACGAAAAAAGTCACAATGTTGTCATAATATATGTATAAACTGTTTGGGATTGGAGACATGTGGACACATTACCCTCTCCAGACAACAGCAGGTGATAGGGCAATGGGGAAGGAAGGGGCAGTGTAGGGACTGACTGGGCATGTTGTCTTAACATGATGAGGATGTTGGCTACTTATGACATTCCTGTAACCTACAGGTATTGTTTTGCCTTCAGTTACAATTTTTATTTATTTCATGAATAAAAGCGTTCTTTATTAAAATATTTGACTTGACAGTTTTGATGTTATAAAACAATGTAGAGCTGTGCTTAGGGAATGAAATATGCATGGAACTGGAGAGGGAGCTGTTTCATTCCCGGACTGATTACGACACGTTTGTTTTGATTAGAGTCTTGTAAAGGAGCCGAGGGATGGCTGCCTAGCAACACTACACCAAAACCCTTCCTTATCTCCTGTTCAGAAGGATCATTTGTTTGAAATTAGAGTGAAGGCTGCCTGAGGCGGATGTAAGAACACAAGCCGTTTTGGATTCTCTCCATCGACGTCCTCAACAGCCTTGCAGACAAAACATCATGAGCAGAGTAGGCAAACCCACGGGGTGTCATTTGCCTCAGTCTATCCATCCACATCCCACACTGATCTCAGTCTCGCCCAGGCTGCCGCGCACCGCTGCAATACTAAGCCTGGCGATTACGAGCCTTTAAAACAAAAAACAACAACCCAGTCCTGATGGATGACATGCTCTCTCTGTGTGCCAAGGGGCCGTCATGGCTGAGGCTGGTCAGTGGCTGGCGGTAGAGGGGCATCAACAGTGAAATCAACGTAATTCAATGAGGGCTTCTGCCAAACCCATTATCCTATAGCAGTGTGGTGTTCTTTATAAATCCCGGGGTAAAGCTTGGGCCAAACAGCTGTTGTCTGACTGGTGTAATGTAATCAAAATTGGAATGAAAATAAGATCTTTCAATGGGGTGGACGGTGGCGGCTAGTTTTTAGTTATTTTCCTGCCAACACTTGTCAGTTCCTACTAAGGCAGTCTTCCTTGAAAGTAAACAAAATCAATATGTCATTACTTCAAGGGGAGTCGGCCTCTCGTGTGTGTGTGTGAGGCCAGGAGAGGTTGAAAGTGGTAAATGGAAATATCCCCCCCTCCCCCAAGGGCCCCAGTGCCATAACCGTTGCTTATGTGGATGGTGTGGGTGAGGTCGATCGGCCAGGACCCATAATGTAGAAGGCTGTAACTAACGATGGTGCAGCCTGCCTGTGCACGTCCGGTCCGTGTTAGAGGGGAGGGCCTGGTGGGGGTCGGGAGAGGGAGCCCAGGCAGGAACTGTCTGGCAGCAATCTAGGGGAATGTCGAGGCGGGGGCCGGTGGGGGCCTCCCTCTCCCGCCTCCCCATTATGTTGGCTAATTGGAGAGACGTGAGGAGAGGCATCATCACATGTAGAGGACAGAGAGAAGCTGGACTTATCGTGCTGTTTGTCAGACTATTAGACAATGTAATGACAATTTACTTACTCTTAAAAATTCTCTGGGATAGCCAATGCTTGTTTTGCAGTTATGTGGATAACTAAGTTATATTAGGCTCCATGCTGTGGGATAAGTCATGTGTGTGCTAAGGCTTTTCCAGGTCAGGTTGAGACTTTGTTTATTTTGAACATACCTGCCAAAATCCCCACTCACATCTGAATAAAGGTTAAATGTAAAAAAACATTTTTTTAAAAAAATCAGCCCAGTGAAATGAATGGCATTCATACTTGGCATAGTTTGACTGCGTAGTGTTGACAGTGCTTTATTACACATGTTAATTGAGAACTTGTTTGTGCACTTCACTTTTGAATGGAAAAATATTTCAACATTGGCTTGCATTTCAGGTTGGAGTCCATGTTTGCATTTAGCCTACATGCACGTTAGCTGTTTTTCTCAGCATCTTACAAGACTTCATAGATTTCCATGAGTTGAACACTGCACTAAATGCCAAACATTTTTTGCAATAAACTACTTATGGGGTAACTTCAGTACCTTGATAAGATGGCCTGATTGTCCTATTGCAGATTAGCTTATCTTATCAGCCATTTCATGAAGGCATTAGTAAGTTCAGACCCCCCCCAGTCTCTCTCCTCGCAGCATCTTTC
Organism: Salvelinus alpinus; assembly: GCF_045679555.1. Lineage (NCBI taxonomy): Eukaryota > Metazoa > Chordata > Actinopteri > Salmoniformes > Salmonidae > Salvelinus > Salvelinus alpinus. The sequence continues at coordinate 72,393,301 of NC_092087.1, read as the reverse complement.
AAACATATCAGATCTGAGCTATATTATTTTTCCTCTTTCTCAGACTGTTGTGCTTTCTGCTTTTTTTTCTTTTGACAGATCCTGTCTCTCTGCTGTGGTTGGCAGCAGTGAAAGGCAGACAGTCAATGTCAGAGCAACCTTGAGGGAATGTAGTCAACTGGCTCCATTCAGGAGACCAACTGTTTGCCTTTTTCTTCTGTCTGTTTCATTTCGTTGAGTCCTCGAGGCTTTGCAATGCCTAAATAGTAGATACTGGAGTCTTCGCTTGGTGCTTTGCAGCTTTTCCTGGACTCCCATTCGTCTTGGTCCTGATAAACTTCTTGATCTGTGTAGTTATCTTGATGAAGTAATAAAAACAACCTCATAACATTAACAAAAGCTGAGTTTGTAAAGGTTGCCCCAGCACTGTTGTCAACCAGCCAATGTTACACTCTATCTTGAGTTGAAGTAACATTGGCTTGCATTTCAGGTTGGAGTCTGTTTGCATTTAGCCTACATACAACTTAGCTGTTTTTCTCAGCATCTTACAAGACTTCATAGATTTCCATGAGTTGCACACTGCACTAAATGACAAACAGCTTTTGTATTAAACTACTTAAGGGGTAACTCCAGTACCTTGATAAATCCACGATAATTGAGAATTTCAATAAGCATTTCTCTACGGCTGGCCCAAGCCCCCCCCCGCTTCTCCTTCACCCAAATCCAGATAGCTGATGTTCTGAAAGAGCTGCAAAATCTGGATCCCTACAAATTAGCTGGGCTAGACAGTCTGGACCCTCTCTTCCGAAAATTATCCACCGCCATTGTTGCAACCCCTATTTACTAGTCTTTTCAACCTCTTTCGTATTGTCCGAGATTCCTGAAGATTGGAAAGCGGGCGCGATCATCCCACTCTTCAAAGGGGGAGACACTCTAGACCCAAACTGTTGCAGACCTATATCCATCCTGCCCTGCCTTTCTAAAGTCTTCGAAAGCCAAGTGAACAAACAGAACAAACGAATCCCACCGTATCTTCTCTGCTATGCAATCTCGTTTCCGAGCTGGTGCACCTCAGCCACACTCAAGGTCCTAAACGATATCATAACCACCATCGATAAAAAACAGTACTGTGCAGCCGTCTTCATCGACCTGGCCAAGGCTTTTGGCTCTGCCAATCACCGTATTCTTATCGGCAGACTCAACAGCCTTGGTTTCTCTAATGACTGCCTCGCTTGGTTCACTAACTACTTCTCAGATGGAGTTCAGTGTGCCAAATTGGAGGGCGTGTTGTCCGGACCTCTGGCAGTCTATGGGGGTGCCACAGGATTCAATTCTCGGGCCGACTCTTTTCTCTGTGTACATCAATGTCATTTACATTGATGTCATTTACAAAATAGCCTCCAACACTCTACTCAGACTGCATCCAATATATCACAGTGCCATCCGTTTTGTCACCAAAGCCCCATATACTACCCACCACTGCGACCTCTATGCTCTCGTTGGCTGGTCCTCGCTACATATTTGTCGCCAAACCCACTGGTTCCAGGTCATCTATAAGTCTTTGCTAGGTAAAGCTCCGCCATATCTCAGCTCAATGGTCACCATAGCAACACCCACTCGTAGCACGTGCTCCAGCAGGTATATTTCACTGGTCATCCCCAAAGCCAACACCCCCTTTTGCCGCCTTTCCTTCCAGTTCCTTCCAAGCGTCAGCTGTCAGAGCAGCTTACCGATCGCTGCAGCTGTACACAGCCCATCTGTAAATAGCCCATCCAACCAACTACCAACCTCATCCCCATATTTGTTTTGTTTTTCTGCTCTTTTGCATACCAGTATTTCTACTTGCACGTCCTCATCTGCACATATATCACTCCAGTGTAAATTGCTGAATTGAAATTACTTTGCCCCTATTGGCCTATTTATTGCCTAACCTCCTTACTTCATTTGCTCACACTGTACACAGATTTTCCATTGTATTATTGACTGTACGTTTGTTTATCCCATGTGTAACTCTGTTGCTTTTGCCGCACTACTTTGCTTTATCTTGGCCAGGTCACAGTTGTAAATGAGAACATGTTCTCAGCTGGCCTACCTGGTTAAATAAAGGTGGGGGAGAAAAAAAGTAGAATGACTGTCTCACAAATGAAGCCACTTTTCTCTCACCTCTTCAGTGGCCTATGTGGCTTGTCAACCCAGCTAAAGTACAGGTTATCAGAGTACAGTGCTCTACTAAGAGCTTTTCTCAATTACCGTTATGGTCATGTAACTCTTCTCAGCCTTAGAAAAAAGTACTAGGGTACTTTTCCTTATTGTCGGGTTCATAGTCCACAATCCACATTTCTCTGGCAGCTTAGGCTGCTTTTAGACAGGCAGCCCAATTCTGATCTTTTTTTCTCTCCTTTTGACCAATCAGATCAGCTCTGAAAAAGATCTGATGTGAAAAGACTAATTAGTGGGGGGAAATATCAGATTTGGGCTGCCTGTCTAAACGCAGCCATTGACAGCCTTGTCCTTTAGGCTCCCGAGTGGCGCAGCGGTCTAAGGCAGTGCTCGAGGCGTCACTACATACCCTGGTTCGATCCCGTGATTGGCCCGGCGTCGTCCGAGGTTAGGGGAGGATTTGGCCGGGGTAGGCTGTCATTGTAAATAAGAATTTATTCTTAACTGACTTGTCTCGTTAAATAAATAAAAGTATAGAAACTGACAGACTCTCCGTGCCGTCTCTATACACTGCAATATGCTCAATAGTCTATAGCCTTTGGCACAACAGAAGCTTTTTATCAACTTGAAGTTTGATTTCTTTACCTAATGAACTGCCAGAACAAAAGTTCCCTGTCGACTTGGTGAGGAAGCAGCTATGGACGACATTGACGTCTAATAATTTCTAAAAGAAAACTTCAAAGGAGTTTTATTCTTAGCTTTCATTGGGCTCTCGCCGCCAGCAACCAAGAGCATGAAAACCGCCCCCCTCTTTTCCATTCATTGAGTCAACCCAGCAGCATAGTTGAGATGGCTGTTGTTCCCACTCATAAGGGCAGTCGGCATATTTCCACATGCTGATCTCCACCTGGCTTTAAAGCAGCAGTGCACTGGTGACTGGAATGAGCAGAATGCTCCAAAACTGAGATTGACACACTGTTTTTATTACTTCAGTTGGGGAATTTACAGGCTTGTTTTCCCGTCCATCAGCATTAAAGCGGCAATGAGCAATTGAAACGATAACAAAGCCAACTCCCCACCACTGTTTCGGTAAAAAGCTGAGGGATGGGGCTGGAGAAATGTAACCACCCTCAAATTCAAAGACCGGGCTATGGATGCAAGTACTGACCATCCATGATTTAAAAATGTATATTTCTGTGCATGTTTTGAAGCTAAATAGTGTTTACATTTACTTTGTTTACGAACATTGGATTAAAACAAGCCTATTTCTGATTCTGATGTGGTACGGCAGTTAAACTAAGCGCATGAGGCATTTATAAGTTATATTTTTCCACAGTCAATGGGTACATATCATTCATTTATAAATCCAAAAATGTATGTATTAACTGCTGACTGATCCTTTAAAACTGAACTAGACTAAGGCTATTGCCAGAGCTTGCCAAAAGCAGTGCACTTTATAGGGAAAAGGGTGCCATTTTGGACACAGCCTAAGATTACACTAGTCTCCTCAGTCTTTAATGGTGGCTGTGGGATTATTACTCTCCAGCCAGGTTGTTGGTAGCCGTCCTGGATAATGGCCGTGTGAAAGGGCTCAGGAGAGCTGTGGCTTTCCTAATGCCTGGCTGCAGGAAAGCAAAAGGAAGGGGGATGGAGACTGTGATGGCTTCACCCCCCTCTCTTCCCTTCCTCATCCTCCATGGCTTTGCTCCGTCGTTCGTTCGTACAGTGGCAGTGTTAGCCGGAAGGGCTCCAGAACACGCAGCAGCACTGTTTGCCTCGCGGCCATCACGGCAACCTTGTTTCTGTGTCAGGGACGTCTAGTTCTGCTCTGCACACTGCCCGAGCCTGACTGTCTCTCTTTCTCTCTCCCCCCTGCTATAGCCCCCTCTTCTCCTCTGGCTCTCCTCGCTTGCTCACCCAAGGTGCATGGATATTATTAAGCTTCTCTTTTCTCCATATCTCTCTCTCTCGCCTTCCTCTATCCTGCTGCATTTTGCGTTTTTCCTCTGCTCCCCAGTGAGCTTTCTCTCTTCCCTCTCCCTTCACAGATGCTCTCCCCCTCTCTCTCGTCTCTTCTTGCCCTATCTCCCTCTCCCGACGGCTGTCGTTCTTAATTGGTGTTGCTCTGCCTCTCTTTTCATCCTCCGGTTTTCCTCTCTTCCTCCCCGGTGTGAGCAGCAGCTCCAGCATCTCTCTGAACACATCTGACTCCCTGTGCCGCTGTGCATCTCACACACACACACACACACCAGTTAGTCCCTCTTAACAAGCGCTGCTATTTTTGTGTAGCAGGATCCTCACAGACCATAAAAGTCTTTCCTCCCTGTTATGCTTTCTGTCTGCTTTGATTCTGGTCATGCAGAGTTTATATACAGCTCACAGATGGAAGGAAACCTTTGCAATGCCTTTGAATGCTCAACACTGCTACTATTTTTATCCATAAACAATTGTTAGAAGTGTGCTATAAAGTGGCTAAGCAAATCAATCTATATGTACAAAGGGTGTGTAATCCAAAAACATGGGGTAAGGCGATATAAACTCAGCAGAAGAAGAAATGTCCTGTCACTGTTAACTGCGTTTATTTTCAGCAAACTTAACTTGTGTAAATATTTGTATGAACATCAGATTCAACAACAGACGTTGGTACACGTGGTCTGCCACTGCGAGGATGATCAGCTGTCCATCCTGTCTCCCTGTAGCGCTGTCTTAGGTGTCTCACAGTACGGACATTGCAATTCATTGCCCTGGCCACATCTGCAGTCCTCATGCCTCATTGCAGCATGCCTAAGGCACGTTCACACAGATGAGCAGGGACCCTGGGCATCTTTCTTTTGGTGTTTTTCAGAGTCAGTAGAAAGGCCTCTTTAGTGTCCTAAGTTTTCATAACTGTGACCTTAATTGCCTACCGTCTGTAAGCTGTTAGTGTCTGACGACCGTTCCACAGGTGCATGTTCATGAATTATTTATGGTTCTTTGAACAAGCATGGGGAAACAGTGTTTAAACCCTTTACAATGAAGATCTGTGAAGTTATTTGGGTTTTTGCAAATTATCTTTGAAAGACAGGGTCCTGAAAAGGGCCGTTTCTTTTTTTGCTGAGTTTACATGTATCTAGGCTATAGGTCTTCCACAGTATATAACACAGGCATATGACACTGTATAGGCCTATTAGACTGGAGTGCCAACCAGGTTCAGAGAGCACTGCTTCACTTGAGTGTGTCAGCTAGTCTCTCTCTGTGTGGAGTGCCTCTGCCAGGCAGGTGTAACTTGATCCCCAGCCAACCCAACGTGTCAGCCTGACTCTGGGGGTGACGGTGTCAGCAGCTCAGTGGAGACGGGCAGGGACACAAGGGCACAGTCACACTGCCCTTGTCATTTCCCCTAAACTGGTGCCCTCTGTCTGTATCGCTATATTGCTTGCTTCCTGTCTCTTTCTCTCTCGTTCTGTCATGGGACAACTATGCTATTTGACGACCTTTACTGTACATTTCTCTCTTTCTCGCTTTTCATTCTCTCATCCCCTTTTGCTTTTCTCCTTTTCTTCCCCTCTCCTCTCACCTGGCTTCCTTGAGGGTAATTAGAAGTGAGAAGCAGGGCACCATGCTCACCACCACCCCTTGCGAGTCTGTGCTCTCTCTGGAGGGAACTCCTGTGAGGAGGAACTCCTGGAGCAGACAGAGCGGTTGCTTCAGTGTCGTAGCTGGATGCAGTACTGTCTCTTGTCTTAGTCGGCACAATTATGCTGCTTTTTTGGCTCTTTTCGGATTAGGCCCAGCTGCTAGTTAAGTCTTCAAATTGTACTGTGCTTTCTAGGATTTAGATTGAATGACAACTACTTTGGGTTTAGTGTGAGACAGTAACAACACTAAGACTCTGTTCGGGACAGAGCACTGGCACTGTGCTGTCATGTTAAATCTCTGGTTCAGACCAGATGATTATAACATTGACTTGAATGGGGATGACCGTTACATTGAATCTTTTTCTATGAAGGGCAGCAGGGCACAATAACAATAAATTATTTTCCAAGGGAGATAAACGAACGTCGTAAGAGACTGTATCCGGTACGAAAGCAACAAAGGGAGAAGGGTAAGCGTGCCTTTCTCATTGTGGACAAACTCTTTGTAGATGGACAGCTATTTCGAGACAGCTCCATAACACCATGGCTGTACTAAATTTTACAGTATCTCAATTTCAGATTACCAAAAAAAGAAAGTATGGGAACTGTAAAAATATCTCAACATCATGAAGTGGATATGAACATACGTACTTAATTACATGCTCGCTTACACATACGAACTTATACATACACACACACACACGATCTCGCTCTCTTCACTCTCTCTTTCTCTTCTCTCCCTCTCTGTTGTCAAACTGTTTAATAATTTAATGTGTTTATTGTTGGTCTTTTCTGCATTTGTCTACAAGTTTATATAAGCTCACAACATTTGTACTGTAGTGAAGCCGTCTCTAGAGTAATGCAAAGTCTCTTTCATGACCATGTGAAACGTCAATTGCTATGGAAATGCTGGGATGTGTTTTTCAATGATGTTAAAGGTAATTATGATGTAATTATGACGGTGATACGATATGGATTACAATTATCATGAATATTAAGGATATACGCACTACATGTTACACACATAGACACTCAACCATGCAAATTGGTGGAGTTATTTTTTTATTTGGACATCACACATTATAGTCTTATTCTTATACAGACATCGTACACACTCTCACTAAATCACATCCAATATCATACACATCAACCGACTCAGATTTACTACACACATAATATCTTGTAATATATATTGTAACAAACAAATCTTAATTTTATAACAACTGTGGCCTTGGCTCAGGGAATAAAACAAATATTGCTTGAACCTATTTCTTGAATTCTAAATATCAGACATTTGAAAGCTCTAGTTTTGACCATCATAATACCTCTGATGGCAGTAACTTTACAAGCACTAATTATGGTCAATTTAGACTAAGAATAGTATCTAGTTATGGTAAGGGGTGAAATAAGTATAGCCAGTTATAATTATAACGGTTTAGCAGATTATAAAAAAATCTGTCTTTACATGGCTAAAAGAAAAGGAATATAACATATACTGTTTACAGGAAACTCACTCTACATCCTTAGATGAAGTTGCGTGGGAAAAGGAATGGGGTGGTGAAATAATTCTCTGTCATGGACAAAGGAACTCAAAAGGTGTGGTGATATTAACGAACAAAAATTTCGATCTGAATGTGCAAATAGTCAGGAATGATTCGCTCTCCTTCCGTGGCCTCCAACTGCTCTTAAATGCAAGTAAAACTAAATGCATGCTCTTCAACCGTTCGCTGCCCGCCCGTCCAGCATCACTACTCTGGACGGTTCTGACTTAGAATATGTATACAACTACAAATACCTAGGTGTCTGGTTAGACTGTAAACTCTCCTTCCAGACTCACATTAAACATCTAGAATCGGCTTCCTATTTCGCAACAAAGCATCCTTCACTCATGCTGCCAAACATACCCTCGTAAAACTGACCATCCTACCGATCCTCGACTTCGGCGATGTCATTTACAAAATAGCCTTCAACACTCCACTCAACAAATTGGATGCAATCTATCACAGTGCCATCCGTTTTGTCACCAAAGCCCCATATACTACCCACCACTGCGACCTGTATGCTCTCGTTGGCTGGCCCTCGCTTCATACTCGTCGCCAAACCCACTGGCTCCAGGTCATCTACAAGTCTCTGCTAGGTAAAGCCCCGCCTTATCTCTGCTCACTGGTCACCATAGCAACACCCACCCGTAGCACGCGCTCCAGCAGGTTTATCTCACTGGTCACCCGCAAGCCAATTCTTTCTTTGGCCGCCTCTCCTTCCAGTTCTCTGCTACCCATGATTGGAACGAACTGCAAAAATCTCTGAAGCTGGAGACTCTTTCCTCCCTCACTAGCTTTAAGCACCAGCTGTCAGAGCAGCTCACAGATCACTGCACTTGTACATAGCTCATCTGTAAATAGCCCATCCAATCTACCTCATCCCCATACTGTATTTATTTATTTATCTTGCTCCTTTGCACCCCAGTATCTCTACTTTCACATTCATCTTCTGCACACCCTACCATTGCAGTGTTTAATTGCTATATTGTAATTACTTCGCCACCATGGCCTATTTATTGCCTTACCTCTCTTATCCTACCTGATTTGCACATGCTGTTTATAGATCTTTCTACTGTATTATTGACTGTTTGTTTATTCCATGTGTAACTCTGTTGTTGTATGTGTCAAACTGCTTTGCTTTATCTTGGCCAGGTCGCAGTTGCAAATGAGAACTCATTCTCAACTAGCCTACCTGGTGAAATAAAAAATAAATAAATAAAAAAGGAAGGTGGATCCTTTTAAATATGAAAGTGAACGAAAAAGTGATTTGGCTCATTATTCTATATGGTCCAAATCAGGATGAGCCATACTTCTTCGAAAACATTCAAATTTATTGAACTTACAGCCAACAAATGATCAAATCATTATGGTAGGAGACTAGAACATAGTTAAGTACCTCAATGGACCGTGAAGGTAATCACTCTACAAAATATCATCACCGTGCCCTTAAGGAAATGACAAATATTATGGACACATTAGAAATAGTGGATCTTTGGAGACTAAAAATCCCCAACCTAGTGAGATATACATAGAGACTAGTCGTTTTGACAACATTCTTGTCTCTTTCTCTCTTGCATCAAAGGTTAAAAAAGTTTTAATAGGAGACAGAATGCGATCGGATCATCATCTAATTGGCATTCACAAAAGTCCTATAGAGTTTCCACGTGGACTGAGATATTGTAAATTGAATCAAAGTTTACTGGAGGACAACTTATTTTTAACTAAGACAAAATAATTTAACTGAATTTTTCCAGTATAATATACGTTCAGCAAATCCCATTGTTTGGGATACCTTTAAATGTACCTTCAGGGGTCATTCAATATCAATAATAAAAAAGCAGTTCCTGGCTAAAGAGACAAGACTAACAAGGGAAATCCCTGAACTAATAGTACGTGTAGATAGCAATACAAATGATACTTCAGAGATACAAAATAAGTAAGAGGAAAAACAAAAAGAACTTGAGGAACTTATTCAAGAACAATCTAATGTAATCTATTACAAAAATAAAGCAAACTGGATGGTAATGGAGAAAAATTCACAAAATTCTTCCTGAATCTCCAATACAGGAACGCTAACAAAAATAATTAGCAGAAACTCGTTACTGAAGACGACGTCATCTATGATTCTCCGAATTATATTTTAAGAGGAAGCTAATTATTTTAGGCAGATGTTCTCTTTCCGTCTCATCCTCTCCCACTGAATGAAGATTACGGTAAGTAATTCTTTCCAAATAATATACAATTAAAAAATTTAACAAATGTACAGAAATATCAGTGCGAAGGCCAAATTACAGAGGAATAACTTTTTGAGGCTGTTAAATCCTTTCAGTCTGGAAAAACCCCAGGGCTTGATGGCATACCGGTAGAGGTATATCAGGTGTTTTTTGATATACGAAAGCTCCATTGTTAGATTGTTTTAACTACTCCTATAGAAATGGAGGCCCCTTACACTTCAATGTTGTGATGCAAAAATACTAGCGAAATGTATAGAGCTCAGAATTTAAAGGGTTTTAGCAGGTATTGTTCCTCATCAGACAGATTTTTTTTACATGGAAGATACATTGGAGATAATATACGACAACTACTAGAAATAATAGAACGTCATGAAACCTCTAAAAAGCCAGGCCTGGTATTTATAGCAGATTTTGAAAAGGCATTTGATAAAGTAAGACTGGATTTTATTTATAAATGCCTGAAATTTTTTCCATTTCGGTAATTCTCTTATAAAATGGGGTAAAATAATGTATAGCAACCCCAGGTGTAAAATAGTAAACGGCTACTTCTCAGAGTTTTGAATTGTCAGGAGGGGTTAAACAAGGGTGCTCGCTGTTACCATATCTATTCGTTATGGCCATCGAAATGCTAGCTATTAAAATCAGACCCAATAACAACATTAGAGGATTAGAAATCCAAGGCTTAAAAACAAAGGTGTCCATGTATGCTGATGACTCAAATTTTTTATTAAGTCCCCAAGCTAGATAGATCCCTGCAGTGTCTCATTGAAGATCTAGATAACTTTTCTGTGCTCTCTGTACTAAAACCTAATTATGATAAGTGTACAATATTATGTATTGGATCTTTAAAAAAATACAGCTTTTACATTACCCTGCAGTTTACCTAGAAAATGGGCTGATGAAGTAGACATACTCGGTATTCTTATCACAAAATATATAAATAAGCTCTCCACAATGAATTTCAATAGAAAACTTGTAAAAATAGACAAGATCCTGCAACCATGGAGAGGTAAATACCTGTCTATTTATGGAAAAATTGCCATGATTAACTCCTTAGTCATATCTGTTTACTCACTTATGGCGCTGCCTAATCCTGATTAGTTTTTCAAATCATATGAGCAAAAAATATTTTGCTTTATCTGGGACGCTAAACCAGACAAAATAAAACGTGCCTATCTATATTATGAATATGAATTGGGTGGGTTGAGATTATTAAATATAAAAGCACTAAACCTCTCTAAAAGCTTCACTTATTCAAACGTTTTACTTGAACCCTAAATGGTTCTCAAGTAGATTACCAAGAAAAGCTCATCCATTGTTTAAAAATTGCCTTTTTGCCTTTGTGCAGATTGCCATGTCTCATTTTCAATTCATTGAAAATTATACTTTTTTCAAAGTATCTCTCTTTTTCAAACAAGCATTGCAGAGCTGGCTACAATTTCAATTTCATCACCCTGTAAAGATAGTAAAATAATATGGCTGAACTCAAATGTGCTGGTTGATAAAATACCAGTATTTATGGGAAAGATGTTTGAAAAGGGTATTTTGTTATTAAATTATATTGGAATGGTAGAGTTATGTCCTTCTTGGAGTAATCAGAATTGTACGGAAAGGTCTGCTCAATCCAAGAGTACAACCAATTGATTACAGTATTACCCCAAAAATGGAGGAGGCAGGTGGCAACGGGAGGATTTAGGGAACTGGTCTGTCTGCCCAATATAAAGGATCTAAACTGGAGGAGGAATAAAAATAGCATAAATAGGAAAGTATACCAGTTTGATTTGAGGACCAGGATGTTGACAACTGTGCCATACATATTGCAAAATAGTTGGGAATTGATTTTTGATGTACCGATTCCATGGTAGAGTGTGTATGAGTTGATATATAAAACAACGCAAGATTCAAGACTTCGTGCTTTTCAGCTAAAATTATTATATTGAGTTCTTGCCACCAACACAATGTTGAATATTTGGGGCATAAAATCATCGAGGCTCTGCAGATTTTGATGTGAGGATACAGAATCAATAGACCATTTATTTTGGTATTGCCCTCAGGTAGCCTGTTTCTGGTCTCAGGTTCAGGAATGGCTGAAAATGCATAGCATTGATCTAAAATTGACCCTAGAAATAGTACTGTTAGGAGATCTGGAGAGACCGGGTCAGTCAATTACTAATATACTAATACTCTTAGTAAAAGTATTTATCTTCAACTCGCAATTTGTGGATTCTATTCGATTAGATAGATTTGAAATTGTACGTTAAACATCACAGCATAGTTGAAAGATATGTGTTGCGTAGAAACCCGACGTGGGTGGCCAGCAGAGATAGATGGGATGGGCTGAGGTTTGGGATGTGGAATTGGTGACGAGTGGAGTTAGAATGATGGTCAAAGGTAAAAGTAAAAATAAAACATAATAAAAAGTATGTTTGAATGACACTGAGGGGCAGTGTTTTTAAAGCTAATGCCGGCTTGCCTGAGGCTGATGCCGTTCAGGTGTTTTGTACACATGCATATACACACACTCTCATTCAAATAAACACATACAAGAACACACACATACATGTAATAGTGCCAGACATGCACACAAACATATACAGTTGGCATTGCTGTTTTGATTTTAGTTGTCCTTGATGTCCTTTTGTTTTAACTTTATTTTTTATTTTTGGGGGTGGGATATTTTGCTCTTTAGTTCATTCTCTTGGTTGTTGGTGCATTGGGGGGGTTCTTGGGGGTGGGGAATGGAATTAATTGTATTTTTTTCCTCTTGGGGCTGTGGTTGGGGTCTCGAATGGTTGAGGAACATTGGGGAAATCTTGGAGGGTTCAGGTTCACGTTTTTTGGGCTCGTTGGAGATCTTTCAACGTTCCCTTGAGCAGTGCATTGACCCTGGATGCTTCTGTGTCGCTCTGAATGGGAGTGTGTTGAATGACTGGTATTCTGTAGTTGTTGAGTGGCTTCACTGCAAGTATATTGTATGTTTCGGATATTTATAATAACTTTTTTTTATGTTTCGGATATTTATAATAACTTTTTTTTATTTTTATAAATTATTTTCAGTTTGTCTGCTGCAGTGCAGAAATGGATATCTGTAACATGATATTTTTGGAATCGCATACACGCAGGTTAAATGTTTCATTTAACCTTGTATTTTGACAGGAAGTCATTCTGAGACCAAGGTCTCTTTTACGGATGAGCCCTGTAATTACCCAAAATATAGGCTACACATCAATACACAGGTTTCGATTTCAATGCTGCTCCTATGGATGAGTGGGGCAGCACAGCAGGGAACAATGGGTTGTTATGATCTTGGATACAGGAACACAGTCAGGTGGTTGTGTACTGTACAGCGTGATGTGTTAGATCAACCTCTACTAGCCTGCTACCAAAATAGACAATCTGTCATCCTTCATCCGTTTCCTTAACCGTGTATTTTCTAGGAAGTGAGGTCAATAAGTAAATACGCGTGGTGTACTATTATTGTCATAACTCTTCCCCCGCTTCTGTCTCCTCTCAGTCATAAGCTGGCCCACCAGATGGGCTGTATGGGAGATCCCATGTTAACAACAGCTAGGACAGCGGTAGGCTAGTAGTCACTAAGCAGTAGATGGACTGAGTCGGAGGCTCTCTTTCGGAAAATTCCAGCACTTGAAGGGTTCCACCGGATATTTTTATATCCCGATCCAATGTCCCCTTCCCCCTCCTTCCACCCCTTTCTATTCTGAGGGTGATTTCAACATTCAGAACAGTGCCAGCGAGCTTCCCCCCCTGCTTTTTGGACAGGTGCCAAGGAATATCAGCAGGGAGGATGGTGGTGGGGAGAGATGCCAGTTAGACTGACCGGGCATTGTGATTGGTCGAGGGGGTAGTACGGGGCGGGTGAAGGGGGAGTGGTAGCCTATGAGGTTGTTGGATTGTTAGTGCTGTGCAGGAGCGCTGGTCTGGTTGATAGGCAGGTCTGAGAGAGGAGACACTATTGAGCTCCTACTTATTACCAGGCAGAGATCAACCAGCCTTTCTGCCTGATTAGATACTAATGCACACGCACACAGTTCCCTCTATAATGAGTAGGAGTCTGATAGTGCGTTGTACTGTCCTCCCTCAGTCATTACAGCTAGACAAGGCCTCTGTCAGTATTCCTTGCTGTTAAGCAGTACACTACCTGTACTGTAGATTGACAGTTAATGGCCATGCCTGCCAATTTCTCTCTCTCCCTCTCTCGCACTCTCTCCATTCAATTTAAGGGGCTTTATTGACATGGGAAACACATATTTACATTACCATAGAAAGTGAAATAGATAATAAATATAAGTGACATAAACAATAAAAAATTAACAGTATACATTACACTCACAAAAGTTCCAAAAGAATGTCTATATATATATATATATATATATATACAGTGTTGTAATGATGTGCACATCATTAAAGTACAAAAGGGAAAATAAATAAACATAAATATAGGTTGAATTTACAATGGTGTTTGTTCTTCACTGGTTGCCCTTAACTTGAGGCAACAGGTCCCTCTCCCCCGCTCCCCTCTCCCCCGCTCCCCTCTCCCTTCTCCTCTCTCTCGCTCTCTCTCGCTCTCTCTCGCTCTCTCTCTCTCGCTCTCTCTCTCTCGCTCTCTCTCGCTCTCTCTCGCTCTCTCTCGCTCTCTCTCGCTCTCTCTCGCTCTCTCTCTCGCGCTCTCTCGCACTCTCTCGCGCTCTCTCGCGCTCTCTCGCGCTCTCTCGCGCTCTCTCGCGCTCTCTCGCTCTCTCTCGCGCTCTCTCGCGCTCTCTCTCGCAACATGGCTGTCCCTATGGACACTCCTCCCCACCATTTACTCACTCTCCGCCTGCCTTTGCCTGTCACTGATTGACACTTCCATTCCCCTACCAACAGGCAACACACTGAGAGGCGGGCATGTCATTACTCTCCCGTCATTATTATGATAATTCATCAATGTATTCATGTGCAGGCCCCTATGGACACTGTCTGAGGCTGGAGAAACTCCGGTCCGCTCCGGTGTGTGTGTGTCAGTCACTCAGGCACTGAGAAAAACGTGTGTTTATGGCCTTACTATTGCTGAGGAAAGAGCACAATGGCAGATTTGTTTGTGTGGAGGGAGTTGAAGGGTAGGTTGAGATCCCAGAGTTCCACGATAACGGGCTGGATTTGCGGTGAGAGGAACAGCCAGTCAGTTGGAAGCTGTCTAGTATTGACCACACTTTTGAGTTTTCCCATTGACCAGATAGTAACCAGAATGTCCACTGAGTGGCACTTACTTAGCTGGCAACACTGACCAGATTGAAATGGCTAACCGGCACTAGCAGGCTTTAGACACACACACACACACACATAAGTACACACACAGGCTCCCCCAGTCCCTCTCCTCATGCCTTTTAATAGTTTCCAGGAACCGTCACCGAACTTCAGCCAAAACAAATAAAGGCTTAAATAAACCACTTTCTCTCGCAGGCTCTCCAGCTATCTGATCTCTCCTTTGGCTGCTTGGCAGGCCACTGGAGACCGACTTTGGGAAAGGCTTTGAGTTTGTTCTTTCTCATTCTTTCCTTTTTTTTCTATCTCTTCCCCCCCATTTCTCCCTCTGTCAGTTTCCGGGTGTCTCCGTTGCTCCCCCCCGCCCCCAATCTCTCTCTGGCCTTGAAGGAAATTGCATTTAAGAAGCAACTCAATGTGTTACTTCTGAAATGCTGAATGTGCTTGGCTTCTAAAAGTCTTCTCTGGAGAAAGCTTGCTAGCTCTGACATTGACCTCTAAGCGGATGAAAGGGAAATTGTAGCCCTAGGTTACTGAACTTAAAGCCTGCTGCTCCTCTCTGCCCTGTTCTGAAAACCTCTCCCTTTCTGTTTGCAGCTGAAAGAAGCGAACAACACGAGAAGAGAACCATTTGATGGAAGAAAATAAAAAGCAAGAAAAGACCAAGAAGGAAGCTGCTCAGAAACAGGTGAGTTGTGTTACGTCTCTCTCCTCAAACTGAGTACCTCCTTCTGAAAAACGTCTCCATCAGGCTACACCTTCTCCCTCCCTCTCCTTCATTCACCTCTGTCCCCCAGGTAGGTGTGTTCAGTATAGTCTCTATATGACTGAGTGTGGGAGTTCCTCCCTAGTTTAACCTCATGGATTAGCCTGGGGCCTATAACCCTGCAGGCAGCACACTGCAAGGTGTATGGACCCTATTTAAAGACAGATTAGAGCTGGCACACAAGCTACACACACTGCTCTGTTGGAAACACTAGCCTGGCTCTGGTAACCAAGGAGATGTTGCTGTCGCACATAGACACACGTCATTCGCACAGTCATACAATTGTACACACAGGCATATAAAAACACAATGATATGCTCAAACACATACTCGAGACATACCCGACGTTATCGGCCGATATTAGCCTTTTCACAGAAATATTTGTTTCTGTCTTTATTCCACAGATAAAGCGCTGATATTATATACATAGAATTAACAAATTTGTTTTCAATGTTTGCCTGAAGGGGGCGCTCTGAGCTGCTCCTTGAACATCCTTCAGCCCGCCAGGACGTGAGAGAGTGGGCATGGTGGCTTTCCACAGCCAGCGGCGGCGTATTTCAAAGAGGAAATAATCAAAAGTACCCTTTACCAAGCAAGGAGCCCTGTCCTCATCGTATGCTCACTTAGCTAGCCAGCAAGGTAGTTAGCCTAGCTAGCTAGCAATCTGTGCTACTTATGTGCGACTGGACTGGCGCCAAAGTGAACACTGACTCATCCGTGATACATCCGTGAACGTGTGTGACTAAAACCAGTGCGGCAAGCATTTTCCTGCATGAATGTTTTCAGACATCAGCGCATGCCATCTGCAGTTGAAATATATAGCCAAATACATACATTTTGTATTGAATAACAGTATAATTCACATTATTGTTTCAGTAAGAAAACATTTTCGGAATGAACATCTAGCGCGTGCTTGTCATAACAAGCTCTTGTTGCGAGGTTGACATAGTGGTTCTTTACTTGACTGTTTAAAGCACTGTAGTGAATCTACTCAATACAGATTCTGACATCTAGTGGTGACATTAGGAACTCTTTCAGACATTGTTGTATATTAGTGTGCTTGTCGTGCTTCACTTCTGCATTCTTATCCACTGCCATAGATGGACACAACTTAAAGATGTACCTAAGGTCAACTGAATACGTTTATTTACTTTTGTATTCATAGAGGGTGTAGTGGCTTTTTGGTGGTTATGTAGGCCACAGATAAAATGTTCTTAAATATTGTTCATTTTAATATTTAATTAATAAATCATCATTTAGACTATCTCTTAATCCTTTGGAGTGAAATTTGTGAAAAATATATTTTTCATTCTGCCTCCTAAAAGAAAGAAAAAACATATTGGTGTGTATATCGGTGACCTTTGCCTTCCTAGTATCGGTATCGGACCCACAAATCCCATATTGATCGGGCTGCTAACACACACATTTGCACTCAGACAGATTAGACAGACAGCCTGTAATTATCACTTCCACTAGCCAGCAGCCGTGCCAAGGCACTTTATAGCAGGCGTCTTCCCAGGTGGGGCTGTTTGGGTCTTGAAGACTGAGGCGTTTTACCTTGCCAGTTATATGTCTCACTGTCCCACATCCCTACATTTTCAGCTCATTTCAATTGGCTTTTCATTTAAGATATTTGCCCATTCGTTGTATGAATATGTGATTGTGGGCTGCATCCAATTTGGCAGCCTGCAATGTGATGACGTTCTACTGGGAATATAATTTCTCATGTTTACTTTGATTATGAGTTTAACAGTTTCCTTCCCTGTTGTGTAAAAGTACATACGTTCCTTCCTGTAATGCACTAATGTTTTAGTTAATGACAAACTTTTATGACACACCATTTTGCTAGCTCCACATGAATCATTGAACAAAAACAACTTTAAGTTTACAGCTGTTGACTTCTCTCTCCCTGTGTGTCTTCTAGGCTGCTGACACGAAAACCAAAGGTGAGTGGAATGACTAACTGCCGCTCATAGCCGCATAGCTTTTTAAAAATACATGAAAATGATTGACACACACGGCCCTAATCGGCTCTGATTTTAAGGGAGTTCATATGAGCCATGAAGGCGTATACATACAGATAAGGGCTGTGTAGGAGCAGGCGCAGTGTCGTCTAACCCATAGATACACAATGACTTCTCCTCTGAGCTCAGCAGTGCTGGCCAATGATTTGTGAAGAGGGCACCCAGGTGGGAGCTCCTAACAGTGTGGGGAGGGGATTTGGGAGGGTAAGGAGTTCAGTCAGTTCCAGGGGCGACATTATTTAAGGGGGCATCTTGCCTTCTATGGTGACTTGTTCCGCTCTCTCCCAGCGGCATGTGTGCTCAACATCGGTAGTATGTATGCTATTTCTGCATGCGTTTCCATTCAGCGCGTTTTTAATTTAACCTTTATTGAAACTAGGCAAGTCAGTTAAGAGCAAATTCTTATTTACAATGACGGCCTACCCCAGCCAAAACCTCTCCTAACCTGGACGATGCTGGGACAATTGTGCGCCGCCCTATGGGACTCCCGATCACGTCCGGTTGTGATACAGCTGTAGTGTCTGTACTGACGCCTCAATACAGCTGTAGTGTCTGTAGTGACGCCTCTAGCACTGCGATGCAGTGCCTTAAACCGCTGCGCCGCTCGGTCCCCCACATCAAACGTTTCCTATTGTATTTAGTCAACAAATTAGTCTAGCGTGTGTGAAGAATGTGTGTCATTGCGTGTGAATAAGCCAGGGGGTTGTTGTTAATGTGTGTAGGTGTTAAACCCCTGCAGGCAGGCATTAGACAGATGGGGCCAGGGCTTTGGTTCACTCTAAAGCCCATTAGAGCATCCGTTCAGGTTGCGCTGGTCAGCACCTCGCCCTCTAAAAGGTGTGTGTGTGTGTCCTGTTTGTGTTACCGGGGATTGGCCCCAACACACCCCAATAGCGAACAGCCCTCGCCAATAGGCATTGGGGTTTGGCCCGACGTCCGTTTTTATTGTGTAGAGGTCAATGGCACTTTCTTGACCTCTGACCTCGTTAAGGTCTGTCTCATTATCTCTGGGGGGAGACTCTGCTCCGTCTGTTGGGGAGTCACCAAGCGAGAAGGAACCATTTTAAGCCGAGGGGTGACTTAGGGCGTCTAACAGCAGACTGAGAAGGTTAGTTTGAAGTCAGATGACAGAGGAGTGTACAAACTGAGAGGGAAAGGAAGTGAGTCGGAAAGAAAGTGGGATGAGTGCATTCAAGCGTCAGCCTACAGAGAATAGGACCAAAAAGGAACTTGTAGAGCTGAAACAACTAAATGGACACAGTATAGCCTACTTGTAAAGTAAGCAAGAGAGAAAATGTTCTCCGCTCAATTTGCTACAGTCCTCTAAGTAGCATAGGACTGTTTTACTTCAGTTAGCATCCATGTCACTAATAAGGTGTGTGTGTGGGCAAATCAGTATGCAGCTGTGATGTCTCTTCGTCCATATCAATGATCTCTCATCACTCTCTAACACACGTTTGTACACCCACAACCCCGCTGCCTCATCCCTTCTCCAATCACCTCTCCCGCTTCCTTCTCCTCCCTTCCGCTCACGTTTCAATTTGTTTGCGGTAATCGGTCTTGCCTGGTGCGTTCATATGTATGAAAATTAGATAAGGCGCTGGCGCTGTGGAATTAACTCCTGTGCCCCCCATTAGCCATGGAGCTCCAGTGAGACGGGGGACCAGCCACCAGCCTCCCCCACCCAGGCAGTCCCTGTTGGGGTAGAATGAGAGCGCCTCAGCCCTCTATTAGTATGGAGGGCAGGGGAACGCTGATTATTCCCCACAATCAAACCCCATCTTGCTGCGCGCATACACATAATGCACCATACCCCCCCCTGCTCAGAGTGACGCAATTAATGGAAACAGGTGGCGGCTTCCGAGTTTTCGTGAGCGAAAGCCATCAGTAATACCCGGGTATGCCTGACGCATTCTCTACCCAGCCCTGGTGTAATCAGAAAAACAGCGCCTGCCTTTTTCAAGTGTTATAGAACAAACTGTAATGCGTGTCAATCTTCGGCATGCTTCAGTTCGTCTGGCTGCTATGAAAAAGAGAGAAAAAGCGGCTATAGTGCGGTTTGTCCATTTGAGACGCCATAGCCAGTATACACCATCTTAAAATAGTCCGAATTAATCCAAGAGCTCTTAGTTATGCAATTTTACATCTAAGTAAGATGTTTGGTGTAGTATTTCTCAATGAGAAATTCATGAAAAGGAGTTGTCTCTTGTTGAATGACAAGTCTTTTATTGAAGAATCACTACTGTTGACCAATCACCGACGAAAGGGCGTAGACTTAGGCTACTGACTTCGGCTTGATTCGAGAGAAATTCTGTGCCCGAACAGCGCCAGATAAACGTACCAACAAAATAAAAATGAACAAAAACGTCACAATGTCGTCATTATATGCACGTACTCTACCGAACTGTTTTCGGCTGGGAAGCATGCGGACACCTTCACCCATGCTGTTTTCTCCCCTTCCCAGGAGACCCCCCCCCGCCCTGCTACCATGGCAACCCAACAATTGCCACAGCGACTGACATATTTACAAGGTGTCACCGCGGCGACAGGAGAACTGCATTATTTCCACCCGGGAAACCGGACGACATCACATCGTAATATGCATATTGGATTAATTTGCAATTTCACATTCAATTAATTGTCAACACTTTTTAGTTGGATTTCTTGAATCGCAATCTAATTGGGGGATAATTGACTTTCCCGTGGGGGAGGGGCGCCGTCGCCTTTCTGTGTCAAACTGCAACATTAATAAATACTCTGTAAATGAATAGTGAGTGAATGGATCCTGGTTTATGTCCTGTGGATTTATGGATGCGAAGGATAATTGCTTTGTCTCTTTGCTTGCATGTCAAGTAGAGGGGGTTGATTTAGGGGTAGAGAGGGGGATGAAGCGAAAGGGAGGGGACAGAAGGCGGGGGGGGGGGGGGGAATTTTCTGCATGTATTCATGTTGGATTATCACTCACATGCTGCAGACAAGAGGCAATTCAATATACCCTCCATTATATCATAGCTGAGAGGGCTCAAGTCACATTTAAAGGCAGATTAATAGAAAAGCGTATGTGCTGATATTAATGGCATTTAACGATGAGGCTTTGTATGGGGGAGAGGGTATGTGTTGCTGAGCAGGACTGTCTGGAAGAGGCTGCCCTCCTGTCTTCTGCTTCAGGTCACATTCTGCCTTTTCATGTCCAAACCACCAACACCACTATGCCATTTTTGTGTGTTGGCGAGGATATGCTGACGAATCATATCTACGTGGGAAGCATTGGCTCAGTGGTATACACATGACTCCTAAGGCACGTTGATAGAAGCTGTCCTTGTGCACAGATCTAGGATCAGCTTACCTTCTCCTCACCATAGCGTGTAGAAAACACACCTCTGACCTTAGATCAGTCTTTGGGCAACAATCTCCTTTGGATACACTGTATGGATAAGGGAAGACTGACTGAATCGTATCTAAGTGTGGGACTTTGGCTTAGTGTTATCTACCCATAGTTAACTGCAGTGAATTCTAACAAGCCGTCTCTATGAATCGTCTCTATGGATTAACCAGACTCCTAAAGCACGTAGAAAGTGTGGAGAGAATGGGTCGACACTGCTGAGATGAGCCCTCTGCTCATTAGTGTGTGTGTCGGGGCTCAGGGTGGGGTGGTGGGTCACAGGAGGCCCGCAGAGGTGCATTAGGCAGGGAAACAGTTGCTCATCTCCATGGCGACGGCCTAGTACCCAGGGAAGGGTGAAGGGTGGAAAGCTGTGCCTTTTAGTCTCTATGTGTGTGTGTGGGGTTCTCTGACCTGCTACAGGATTTACTACTGACAGATGGAACCGCAGACCCCCCCCCCCCTCCCTCCCCATGGCACGCACTCACAAGAGACTGTCTGGGTGCATCTTAACAATCAACCATCAAAGCTACTGATCTTTCAGTACCACTAAAGTCTATAGCCCCTCTTAACCTTTAGTACTGTCAGTCCTCTCAACTACCCTGTATCCACTTAAACAAGGCCACTAAACACAAATACACCTCATCGGTCAAATGGTTTAGTTAAATCTCCGCTACATCACTTCTTTCCAATGTGTTTCTTGGATATGAAAAATATGTATTTTCAGGAAGTCACATTAACATTTGATTTCCAATGAGAGTCATGTATGTAACAACATACAGGATGCAGATAAACCTCTTCTGTAGTCCACTTATGTGTTCTACACACAGCCCTCCCCCACTATAAACACGGTCAAATATTAAAATGCGTCCTCATCACACAATGGCAGCACGTAGCTAACCTCTGACATGGACGATTCCCAGAACCCTTCAAAGCCAGGCACACACTCCACAACCGAGCCAATGGCTCCTTATGCACCAGGGCCTGCCCTCTTGACCATCATCCTTTTCGCTCAAGCTTTTTCTTCTCTTTCGGCTTAGTTAACCATTGAGTGGGGGACAGGAGGCCAAAATTACAAGTTTGGTTAGGAGTGCTTCTCCTCCATTGAGGGTTTAATGGAATTTACAGTGTGTGTCTCGTTAGAATGGTTTATTTAATTGACTCTCCTTTGAACATCAAATAGTGTTTTTAAGGCTTTAGCGACCCGAAAGGGTCTAGTATTGCAGTTTGTTTGCGCTCCTTCTCTTTCATTCTCTCTCGTTCTCACACTCATTTGCGCTCTCTCGAATTGTCTATACCATTCTTTGACTCTCATTCTCCATTCATTCCATCTTTCATTCTCTCCCTTTACTTTGCCTCTTGCTCTGGGTGTTCCTACGATCTCTCAATCTCCCCTCTAAGTCTTTGGTGTAGGACAATGTCACACGTATCACCTGCTATCTCTCCCATCAGACATACAGGTGAATCTCCCATATATATAAAAAAAAGTTCTCTCTCACAAATGATGGCGCTAGAGAACTTGACTACACAGCATTTTGATATCGCTTTCTCTCATCCTGGTGAAGGGATTTGGTTTCCCCTCGCTTCGGAAATCTACCGCGAAGCATTTTAGCGTCCGTTATGGATTAAAAATGAACTCTTCCCTCAAAGAAAAGGAGTAATGTCTTGCTAGATCTCTTTTATTTAGAGCCGAAAGACGTCGTATCGTAGCCGCCATTCATGCTCACACACACGCTCGTGTGCACACACACACACACACACACAGCTACTCTCTCCTGAGTACACTCTTTTTCACTGAGTTATTAAATGCAGATTATTCCAAAGATGGATACACAATACCCAGCTGGCTGGAATAACAACAGCAATTTCCCATCATAGACCAGATAAACTGATCATTTACACGCACAACATAGTGCTTTAATAGCTATTTAATTGTGTTGTAAAAGCACCAGTGTTGTCCTAAACAGAGGCTACTGGAGAATAGACTGGAAACACACCCAACCAACCCCCCTCAGATACACTCACATAATGTGGGATATCCACACTCACAATGTACACCCGCACACCCTCCCCCTACGTCATAGAAGCTGTGATTCATAGGGTG
Organism: Salvelinus alpinus; assembly: GCF_045679555.1. Lineage (NCBI taxonomy): Eukaryota > Metazoa > Chordata > Actinopteri > Salmoniformes > Salmonidae > Salvelinus > Salvelinus alpinus. Next base: position 72,370,235 of record NC_092087.1, on the reverse strand, counting down.
TGTGTGAGAGGCTGCTGGCCCAGTAACAGCCCAGCAGTCCATCTGCTTCCTCTAATGGATTCAGAGCAGCGGTGAACAATGAGAGAGACTGAATTGGATGAACGAGGGGGAGGGAGCACCAGAGAATAGAAGGGAGGGCGAGGGACAGGTTGAAGGGAGAGAATGGAATGGCTGAGCGAAGGGTGAAACGAAACAGGAGAGGGTGGACATTGTAAAAGGCAAGAGCGAGGAAGGAGAGAGGCGCAGGACGAAGGAGAGGGAGAGAGCCGAGGGGGGTGCGTGGTGAGAACACAGCACCCTGCCTGCTGATTGGCTGTGACTGCGTCAGGCGGGCTGAGGCTGAATTTAATGTGCGTCACCAGCTGCCTGCTACAGCGCCCAACCAGCTAGCTAGCTCCTGCTGCTGGAGGGGCCAGCTCTGACCAGAGATGGAGGTAGATCAGCAGGCAGTATGCAGTTTATGAGCGAGAGAACCTAGTTGTGTATGCGTATATTTGAAAGTATATTGAGTGTGTGTGTGTGTGTGTGTCAGAGGCACAGGGGTGCACAGCTCATGTGCAGAGGGTGCTCTGTTTATAGAAACGGTGTTGGCAGTGGGACAGGCCTTTGGCAGGCAGAGGGAATACGTGGGCCTGCCTGCAGTGTTTGCTTTAACCCCCGCTGCTGCAGCACAGGACAGCTAGTCAGCCACATCAGGCCTCAACTGTTCACGTGTGGGATTCTACACAGTCACACCCTGTTAGCTTCTTGCTCGATTTTCTCTGGAGCCACAACTTGGTAAACATGAAAAAATGACAAAAGCTGCAGTTGTCCTAATTGGTCAGAATGATATGACCTCAAATGTCATTGTGTGCATTTGTATGTGTTCATGTGTGTCGTGACAGAGTCCTGACAGTGTCTCCTGTGTTCCCAGAAGAGTGAGAGATCTGTTGCCTGGTTGCTAATCTGCATCTCTCCTGTGCCAATCCCTTCGCTCTCTCCCGTCTTCTCTCTCTCTCTCTCTTCTTTTTCCCCCCCTGAGGCATAGCTGCCAGCCTGTTGTTTTTAAAAGCAGCCTATGAATTCTCCTCTGTAGCCACCTAGGGAGTATAGAACCACAACAAACAGTGTTCACATTCACCACACTGAGGTAGCAGCTCATGAAGGTCATAAAGTATTGAGAGACAATATGGCTGCCATGCTCTTCTATTCAGCATGGACAGTGAGCACACATATGCAGGGTGTTAACCTCTTTCCAATGCAGTTGCGTAATGCGCACCCACACACTTGTGCTACATAAGCCTTGGTGCGGACACACACACACACACACACACTTCCGTAAGCCTCTGTGCCGTTTCCCCTCCAGCCCTCGCGGGCAGCTCTTAGCCTGTCCAGCCTCAGCCTCCTGCTCACCCAGAGGGCTCAGCTAAGCTCCTTTAGCCACAGTAGGCTGACACAGTAGGTCCTGCTAGTACCGACTACTAATACCACTCAGTCTGGGCAAGGCTTGATTAGAGGGCTGTTCTCTCTGGGGAACTAAGACAGAGGAATGCACAGGGTCAGGCAGAGGTGAGTGTGTGTGTAAGAACCTGCCCTTTCATGTTGTCTGGGCTGTCTGTCGGTGGTGTTCAAGCACAGGTCGGCTCATAAGGAAGGTTAGTACATGTTATTACTAACCACGTTTCGCTTGATTTCTCCTTAAGGGATATGTTTTCAATACATGTTATACGGGTGTCAGATATTTGGGGTATAACGTTTTGGAGAATAAAACCATGCCTGGTTGCTCTAGGGTTAGAGGTCGCTTGATGTTTCAACCTATGAACATCAGTTCAAATCCACCTATGAACATCAGTTCAAATGATCAGTGTGTTCATGTCATACTCGATCAGGGAAATGATAACACATTCAGGAGTGCACAGCTCATGTGCAGAGGGTGCTCTGGGTGCTACAACCAACAATGTTGTCTTGTAAAGTACAGTGGATTAGTGATGTGTGCTGTGCAGCATTAGCTAATACCTTGCTTCCTGTGTTGTGTTTGCGTCCTCCTCCAGTGCCAGAGCCAGCTAAGCCCAGCCCCGGTCCCCTCCACCACCCCACCACCAGTGTGACCCTGCCCCAGGCCTCACATCCCCCCTCCTACTCCTCTTCAGTCAGAACCAATGGGAAGCGCGCCCCCCCTAGCACCCAGCAAACACCACAGCAGCTGACCCCACCTCCGCCGTCGTCGTCCTCAGGCCCCCGCTACCCGCCCCGTGAGGTGCCCCCGCGTTTCCGCCAGCAGGAGCACAAGCAGCTACTGAAGAGGGGTCAGCCACTGCCAGCCGGAGCCCTGAGTAGCCTCACCGTGACCCCTGCCTCTGACCCGCTCATCCCCGGTGCCCCCGCTTCTTCCTCCTCCGCAGGCAAGCGCCACACAGGTCAGTTCCCTGCTTATTGCATCTTACCCTTGGCTAGATCTGTTTCCTCAGTAGGAATGTGGCCCGTTTCTCCGTGTAACTTGATAGAGAAGCTGATGTTACTAAATTGGTCCCATGAAATGAAGTGTCACAGGTCATCATGGTAGATGGGTGAGGCTGTTCAACACGGGGCTCTACCCTGACCTTTACAAGGCACACGTGTGCGCTTAACTTGAAAAATTGTAGGAGCACACAAATACATTTAGGAGCGCAATGAATAGTATTTGAGATATTAAAGCTGTAATCCCAAAAATCCCTAGGTGCGCTAGAATTCAAATTCCAGGTTGACAGCAAAATATTTAAGTCAGATATGCGAGTAAAATTGTCGCAGTGTTAGAGCCCTGCAACAGGTAGAGGAAGAATGGGGCGAATCGCAAATTCGTATGATGGGTCCATCTGTGGGTCAGTCCGAAACCTTGGTGTTACTCAGGGCAGGTGATACTACCCCTGTTCTCGCTCCGTACTAGTCCACTGACATTAGGGAATTGATGATGGTGTGTTACACTCAGATTCTCCTCCACTCTGACCCATTGGTTCAACTGTGTTTCTACAGGGGCTCTGTGCACTGCAGATAGGCTTTAGCTTGACGCTATTGAAATATGGCCGTGATTGTGTTTAGCCGCTGAGTGTACGTGCTGTGGAGACTGGAGAGCACTCAGGACCTGTACCGCTCGCGGTCACATTTTTTAATGAACTCACCAGTGACCTCACTCTGCCAGTGGGCTTTAATTTAGAACAAGAGAGAGTTGAGTGGACAAACAATATGAGCCTTGAGTAGATCTCTCTCAGCATTGTTTTTCCTCCAGTGAGGGAGTGGAGGCGTGCTGTCTCTGCAAGCTATCTGGTGAACCACTATGTTAGCCTACCGTCTTCCTTTTTAAGCCTCGACCCTGCAGCTTTTCTCTTCACATCCCAATGGAAGGTTTTTCAACCAACACCTCTAGTATCTGTTGTCTTTCAATGCAGAACATACACAGATGAGCACACCGTGAATTGTTGTACGACACTTAGAGGACGAGACGGAGGAAGAGCTTGCTCCGGTGTCTGTTCACATTTTTATTTTACTCCAATCTCTCTCCTCCTCGGTGGTGCTGTCTTCCATTACTGACTGACATGTTTACTCTGAGGGGGCTGCCTGCAGCTTCACTGTAAACAGAATTTTTCTGCAGAACCCTGGGCAGCACAGGGCATTGCAGAGACATGTCGCCACACACACAGTGTGTGTATACGCACTCAAGCACACACACTGATGGTCTGATATCCAACGTTTTTTGTTTTTTTAACTGACTGGCTGGACAACTCTCCCAGGGGCCCTCTGCACAACACGGCCCCAGGCAGGAGAGGCCCATGCTGGGGAAGGCTTTAAGTCCCTGGGGTTTCTGATCAACTGTTCTTCCCTCTGGCTGTCTGCCTTGTCATACCATGAATAGCTTATTTTTCTACTGCTGTACTCCACTGCCAATTATGGAAAGAGATACAGCATTAGTCTTGGCACTGACAGTGAGGAATACAGATTTTGGATGGATGCAGTATTGAGAAGTATGCATTTGATTTGGTAACTAGCTGCGTTCTCTCAATTTTAGGAGGAAAACGTCATTTTTCCTGCCAGCATGGTACAAAATTCATGCAAACATGGGCCAATCTAATTTGTCCCCAGGCTGAATGTGAGAGACTGTGTATGTAGATGAGCTCTGTCTTTGGGGTCAGCTTATCTTTGACCTCCCTGCTGGTGTAGTCATCATGTTTCAGAGGGTACACAGACGACACAGGCGCTTCCAGCCCCAGAGGCCTGCTGTGGCTGTACTACAGGAGTCAATTACTGCCTTGATCCAGATACATCCTCTCACATCTGTCTGCCCACAGGCTCAGCTGGCTATACACACTGTAGGCCTGGATGGTCACAACACAATCAATCAATCAAACAATTCAATAATGAATACATTTTGTCTGACCATTTTAAAATGCACATGACTCGAGTGCGAGAACAGCAATGCATTAAAAATCGAAATGGACACAAACACGTAAGTCATAGGCCTATTTCCATTGTGGTCCTCATTAGACACAACCCAACCTCCACACCCCAATGTCTTGAGACACAATCTCAACCCCCCCTCCCCTCCCCACTCTCTCCAATACAACAGCTGATGGCATTACAACCCTTCATCTAGTAGCATAGCAGGTGCTACAGTGGGGGTCTGAGATGCAAGCCATGCTGTGGGAAACGCACTCAGTGGTCTACAACAGCTGGTTCATTCATGGCTCTGTCTCCTAAGCCCCCGGGTGACATAGCATGTGGGCAGAAGGCATACTGTTGGCTAGATGTTGTTAACACGCATTGGCCCTGCCGCCCTTCTCATTTGGCCCCTTGGCTTTGTCTTCAAACGCCTGGGTGAGGTGGCATATTTGTTCTTTTGATTCCACTTCCAGATGCTATTGTTTTGTCTGCGGATAAAGACCAATCCATAACACGTCCCATTGATGACTGTTCAGCCAGGTATTCCCTGCCTGATGTGCTTTAGCTGTAAGGCGATTCCTTTGATCATCGTTGTCAGGGCCACGTAAGTGAACAATGTTCAGAGGTATATGCATGACAATGACTGCACTAGTCAATGGAGTTGGCTGAAGCACATGCCGTTCTCGAGCCAGACTAGGCTAGAGAGAATGCCAGCCCTCTCCCCTCTCTCTCGCGCTCGCTCTCCCCTTTCTCTCGCTCGCTCTCCCCTCCAGCCCCTAGTGGCCTCATTAGCCCAGACTCTGCCAGGGAACCAAGAGGAAACTACCTGTCCGGTTTTAAACCCTCCTGTGCCCACTCTCACTCCCTTTCTCTCTGTCTCTCCATTTCTGGAAAACTAACCAGAATCTTTTGATCCCGGAGACCGGAACTCAGAAGTTCCTGAAAGGGGAAAGAGGGTCTATTTTGAGGACAAAGGGGATTAAATGGTGCGTTTACTGCTTGTGGTGCGTCACCGTGCGGTTTGGCTGGAGATAATGTGGTGGATTGGCGGTGTTGAATGAATGGGAGAATAATGGCGTCCGGTTCGGCCCCGTTCGTATGGCTCTCTGCTGCATTTCACAGCTAGCTCCAAGGCTACGCTATTGCTCATGATGTTGGCTTCAGGCACTTTATCCTTTTTGGTGCACCGTGTCTTTCTTTCTCTTCATACATACTCTCTCTCCGCTCTCTCTCTCTTCCTTTGCCACTGTCAACCCCTCCCCCATTCCCCCTCTCCCTGTCACCCTGGCTTTCATAGGGAGAGAAAGGCGGTGTCTAACTTCTGGCTACCTGCCCATGTTCCCCATGTGAGCTGCCTGCTAGCAGCATCCTCATTTATCAGCAGCAGCTTGATCTCCTGGTAGTTGTTTCCCCGGCAGGGCTACTAGCATCACTGTCGCCTTGTCTTATTCTGAGTAGTGGACTAGTGCTCTATGATAGGAAGCTGAGCTGGTATGTGAAGTGTTTTCGTTGATGCAGATAGATGTAGTGTGTGCGTGCTCTCACAGCACTGCATTTTTGGTGCCAGGGAGCTGCAGCAGAACCAAAGAATAGAAGCCCTTTTGTTTTTATTTCTGACGCCGCTATTCATTCAGCGTGCACAATCGTACCCACTGCCCTCCTAATTGGGACCAGAATGGAAGCAGCTAGACTTACTGACGGTTGAACGCAAACAGAGATGGAATAGAACTGTCCCCTTTTTCCCTTGTTGTTTTGGTATTGTCCCCCGTTTCTCTCTCACACACACCTTTTTCCCCAAAGCAGGAAGACTTCTCACTAATCTATTGGAATGCCTACCAGAAATAAGGTCGTACAGAGTTGTAAGGAAAAGAGTGGGCAAGGTTGAGTAGACCTAAGAGACGTGACACACACACACACACACAAACCCACAGTGACTCACACGTACACACTACGCAGCCAGCCTCAATTTCTTGGCATCATGTCAAGTAAGCAGTTGCGACGCTTTGCAGCGAGCAGTAGCAGACATATTGAATGGAGGAGGATGGCGATGGCTGCCGCGTCTCCCCGCTCTGCGTAGCGCCTCACAGCATGGTGTTGCAGCAGCACCACCTCTCTTCAGGTATTTTTCCGCTCAACCCCTGACCCCCTTCTTTACAGCTGCCGTCAGCTCTCTTCTCTTTTTCTCTCTCTCTCTACTCCAGGGTTTTTATTTTGTTTTGCTCGTAGAGTTGTCCGTGACAGGCAGTGACGGAAAAAAATAGGGCTGAGCTGCACGCTTTTCTGTGTAGTATGTGATTGATTTATCATGCAACCTATTTTTATGCCCCTTCAGAGAAAATGTGTGCGAGAGAGAGAGCGGGGGAGCGACTTAATGAGAGGGAGAAAGCAGAGGGCAGAGCGAGACGTTCTTGCTGCAGGCAGCAGCCTCTGAGCTCTTGGCTGAGTTTCAGGTCTGCCTGATAAAATGGCGTTCCTTGCTGCTCGGCGGGCTTGAAGAGACCCAGAGAGAGAGGGGGGGAGCGACTCTAGTGTGCGTCAGAACCGCTGGTGGTGTCGTCCTCTCTCTCGCTCCTTCCTCTCACATATAAACAAAAACCTAGCCGCCTTGCAGGTATATGGATTGACATTGTTTTACTGACGCCAACACCCACAATGAGCTTTTCTATGTTAGGTTAGCGGTTAGCTAACTCTCCGATTTGACTGAAAGGCAGGCAGGCGTACGGCAACAAAACAATGGTGTTGAAACGGTGCCAAACCTACCAAAGCAAAAGCCTGCCGAAGACACTGACTCTCCCACACCCACACAGGGCTCTCTGTTGGAACGACTCCTAAAATATGCAAATCATGCAAAACCTCTTTGGTTGTTGTGGGCGCTGGCCACTGACATTAGATGTTATGTGTACTGACTTTAATGCATTTGTTTCTCGAAGGCCATGAGGAAGTGATGGTGGTTGTGGTTCAGTTGTGGGTTTAAGATGTATTAAATAGTCCCGGTGAGTAACAAGGGAGAGTTACGATCAATGTGGTATGGAGATATGTGTTCCTAAGTGAACAAAGCCATAGAAAAGTTGTCCCAAATGGCACCCGATTCCCTTTTTATAGTGCACTACTTTTGAACAGAGCATATAGGGTACTTGCATAAGGATCCATGGTGTGCTTACATAAGGATCACTCAGCCTAATGCATGCTGGTCTGTCACTGTGCATTGTGGGATGATGTGTCTTGGACGGGCAGCTCAGCTTGACCCTAGATGCCCCAGATGTTTTCTATTTGTGCAGTTTTGAGAGGGGGGGGTGGGAGAGGCGGAACCGAACAGCCTGCTCACCAAAAATGTAATAGGAGAAACTTTTAATGGGAAATCTTTTGCAACATTGTTGGAAGTTAGGATTTGAGATGGGAATTTTGTGGTACCTCTGTGGTTACACTTTCTAGGAAGTGTAGAGCTGATTGCAGGTTGTGTGTGTGCATGCGTAGAGCTATATAGCCTACAGTGTGTGTCAGTGCCTTTCTACACACACACACTGACGACTCTTTGTGATAAGGCAGTCTGAGAAGAAGAGATAAGTATGTTGAGGGGAAAATTGCATTTGGAGGGACTCAGAGGCGTGCTGCGCAGTATCTTAAGCCTAACCACATATCTGTCAGTCAGTGCGTCTCAAACGGAAGCTAGTCCCCCCACTATTTGACAGGATTGTGTTGACCATAGCTTTATCTGTGATGGATAAACTCCAGGCAATTATGCAAATCACGGAACGATCTGATAGAATCCAATGGACTCCAATAGCGAGCTAATAGAAGGTAAGAATCTCTATTTGAAACGAGGTGATGGCCAAATACGGCCTACCCGACTGTTTCACACAAACGCATATTAATAAAAAATTCGGTGACGCGTCAAAGGAAAGCCAGAGGCTATACGTTTTCTAAATGTCTAAGACAACTTTGACATTGAATGCTTTTGTCATAGATAATATAGCTAGCAATGGGATACCTTTCTTTTTGATATGACAATTGATGAGCTTATTGGATTCGTGAATTACAAAAACAAATATATTATAATACAGCCTTCAACAATGAGCAGTTTCATAACATAAGCAGGATTGAGGTCAGTCTCATTTCTATGTAGTCTGAATTTACTCAATTGAAATTAAAATGGGCCCCGCCCCTGCTCTAAAGTAATGAAGGCGAGTGGGAACAGTAGTGTTCTTAGGTCCTCTCTGTAGATAAGACCAGTTTAGTGGTTGGCTTGGCTTTGCATGGTGGTTGGTGGATCAATACCACCTCCTCTCTCCAGCAGCATTAATAAGGCCATTGGATTAGCTGCCTCTCATTGATTCATTACAGCCTCATGGCATGAAATGAGCCTATTATTAGTTGTTACCGGGACTGGTTTCTCTCATCTGTGTTAGTGAGAGTATTGTGTGTCTGTAGGCTGAGGCTATGTTGCACAGTGTGGGCTAGACTTACACTACCGTTCAAAAGTTTGGGGTCACTTAGAAATGTCCTTGTTTTTGAAAGAAAATCAAAAAAAAAATGGTCCATTTAAAATATCATCAAATTGATCAGAAATACAGTGTAGACATTGTTAATGTTGTAAACGGCTATTGTAGCTGGAAACGTCTGATTTTTAATGGAATATCTACATAGGCGTACAGAGGCCCATTATCAGCAACCATCACTCCTGTGTTTCAATGGCACGTTATGTTAGCTAATCCAAGTTTATCATTTTAAAAGGCTAATTGGTCATTAGAAAACCCTTTTGCAATTATGTTAGCACGGCTGAAAACTGTTGTGCTGATTTAAAGAAGCAATAAAACTGGCCTTTAGATTAGTTGAGTATCTGCAGCATCAGCATTTGTGGGTTCGATTACAGGCTCAAAATGGCCAGAAACAAATAATTTTCTTCTGAAACTCGTCAGTCTATTCTTGTTCTGAGAAATGAAGGCTATTCCACTCACCAGTCTCAACGTCAACAGTGAAGAGGTGACTCCAGGAGTCTGGCCTTCTAGGCAGAGTTCCTCTGTCCAGTGTCTGTGTTTTTTTGCCCATCTTAATCTTTTCTTTTTATGGGCCAGTCTGAGATATAGCTTTTTCTTTGCAGCTCTGCTTTAGAAGGCCGGCATCCCGGAGTCGCCTCTTCACTGTTGACGTTGAGACTGGTGTTTTGCGGGTACTATTTAATGAAGCTGCCAGTTGAGGACTTGTGAGGCGTCAGAGTGTCTAGTTTGAGAAACAAATGTACTTGTCCTCTTACTCAGTTGTGCACCGGGGCCTCCCACTCCTCTTTCTATTCTAGTTAGAGCCAGTTTGTGCTGTTCTGTGAAGGGAGTAGTACACAGCGTTGTACAAGATATTCAGTTTCTTACCAATTTCTCACATGGAATAGCCTTCATTTCTCAGAACAAGAATAGACTGACGAGGAACAAAAAATTTGCTTTTCTTTCAAAAACAAGGACATTTCTAAGTGACCCCAAACTTTTGAACGGGAAGTGTATATCTTGTTTTTCTCCCTCTTTTGGTGTGAGGACATATATTAATAGGAGCGTTTTTTTGTGTTCTGATTATTATACATTTTTATGCTGTTTTATGATTTATTTTATTTTGTTTTTTCAGTGTGTGTGAAGGAAAGAAATATAGAATTGAAGACAGCAGAGTTTTAATGTGCGTACTCTGCAGTCTCCACAGTGTCGGAGTATAGCTGTGTCTAGCAGCCCAGACCTGGTAGTGCTTTGTGGGGACCTGCTGGAGCATAGGGAGTGATAGATGAGGAGCCATCTTGGTTTCATTTCAATAAATGAGCAGCTTTCCACTTGGGCTTGCCTTCACGGCCACAGCTAGGGGAGACTACATGGAGACTAATGGGCCTCTCAGTTCAGGGGGAGAGAGTAGGGAGGGAAGAGGGGAGAGGGAGAGAGCAGGTGGGAGGGAGTGTTCCATTTCACCCACTCACATAGAGGAAGAGTAGGAAGGAAGGAGGGCTAGTGGGAGTGAAAGTAGGAGAGGGAGGGCTCCTATCTCTCACCCAGTCACTCCACATCTGACTGCACCAAAGCAGGAATATATGGATATGCCATAGCTAATAGGATATGGAGCATGGTCTGCTGTACATTCTGATTATGGCAGGCATCTGACTGGAGAACAGACCAGGAGAGCGTGACCATTGCTCTCCTCTCACTGCCGCCAAGTCGGATGGTAACAGTTTAACCAACCAAGGAGATACAGTACAATGACTTCTTCCAGGAGCTGAAGGAGTTTATTACATGGTGTTCTCTCTGTTTCTCTGTCTCTCTCTCAAATGTTTTCTCCTGGTTAAATAAATACAACTTTCTCTCTTTTTCTCCTCCAGACCTGCCCTTCCAGAGTGGTCCTGGTGCCCAGTATGAGAATCCCCACTGGGGAGCCTTACCACCAGCCACCGACCGCAGCAACACCACCACCAGTAGTAGCTGGGATCAAGTGATCATCGACGGGAGCGACACCGAGGCCTGGCCCTCCATCAGTCGCAGCAGCGTCAGCCGACCAGCGAATCCTCCAGAATGTGCCACAGCCGCTGACTGTACGAACCCAGAGACCAGCAGCAACATGAGCATGGCCGCGGGGGCTACTAGCCAGCAGGCCCACTACCCCTCCTCTCTCAAAGCTAACGTCGCTAACGTAGCTAGCATGATGCAGCCTAGCAGTGGCCAGGGAGTTGGAGCCATCGGCAGCAGGGGCTGGGGCTCCGGACCAGGCCCCATCACCATGGGCCCCACTGAGGGAGCCAAACCCGACGGCCTTGGGCCCAACATGGGTCGGAGTGGAGGAGCACCCAGCTGGAACTCCCAGCCCAGCTTTAGCCTGAACCTGAACCCCAACGCCAACCCCTCGGCCTGGCCCGTGCTGGGGCAAGAGGGGGCTGGAGGTGGCCCGAACCCCGCCTCACTACCACCCAACGGTAGCCTGGGAGGGGACGAGAACAGCAGCAGCACCTGGGGAGGCATGATGAGCCCTGATGCCCCGTCCTCCAATAAGAATGTGTCTTTCAGCAGCATGGAACACCCCAACCTTAACACTGACGGACAAAACAGCCATCACACTAAGCAACCCCTCAGCCCCATCCACGGTCTGCCCGGCTGGGGAGGCCAGTCCCCTACTGAGTCCTCCCAGCTCAACGGAGACTCAGGGAGCTCCGTCTGGGGCAACGGAGACACCAAGACATCCGCTGACTCCTCCTCCAAGAACTCAGGCTGGGACTCAGCACCCTCCGGAGGCATGTCCGGCTGGGGCCACTCTGGCAGCGGAGGAGGCGGGAGTGGCAGTGGAGAAGGAGGCTGGGGAGGAGACTGGGGAAAGCACTCCAGCGGTGGAGGAGAGGTCAAAGGAGGCTGGGATTCCTCAGATGGCCCAGCCCAGGACCAGCAGGTGAGCTCCTGGGGCCAGCCAACCCCGGCCCCGGCTAGTGAGGGTAGCGGGAGCGGTGGCAGCGAGGGGCGCATCCATCGCAGGGATCAGACTGGCAGCGAGGACGGAGGCCCCCCTTCCCTGCCTCGGCAGGATCTGGACCCCCGTGTGCTCTGCAACACAGGCTGGGGCCAGACGCCCGTCCGCCAGCACACCTCCTGGGAGATGGAGGAGCAGCGTGTCGCCAACGAGAGGAAGACCAGCGAGATGAGGGGAGGCGGTGGAGGGGACACATGGAGGGGCTCCAACAGCCCCTCTTCCGGATCCCCACCGGATCCCCGGAACGGGGGAGCCAACCCCAACCTAGGACCATCTCAGAGGCCAGGCTCAGGGGGCTCCGGAGGCAAGAGCGAAGGCCCCTCAGGCTGGGGAGGCCCTCCACCCTCAGGCTGGGGGGAGCAGCCTGTCAACAAGGCCCCCAACGGTTCCGTCAGTGGCTGGGGGGACCCCATGGCCCAAGGCCCCAATACCACAAACAATGGCCCAAAGAGTGGAGGTCAATCCTGGGGTGTCCCTGAGGAGAAGTCCTCCCCTACCTGGGACGACGGGCCAGCCAAGACCCAGCAGAACCAAACCCAGAGCTGGGGAGAGGGGCCCAAGTCCTCCTCCCACGGCTGGGGCTCCGGCCACGGAAGTGGCAGCAATGGATCCAACGGCTCCAACGGCGGAGAGTGGAGAGAACCGGCCGAGGTGAAGAAGAATGGGTCCTCCAGCCACATGTGGGAAGGAGAAGGAGGAAATGGACGAGGAGGGTGGAAGGACAGCCCCAGAGGGGGTGGAGGAAATGGGAGCGGCTGGGGGTCGAAGCCTGCCCCTGCTGTTGGAGTTGGTGGCTGGGGGGAGACCCAGACCCAGCACCCCAACGGCCCAGCACCAGGATGGGGCTCCAAGCCCCAGGAAAGCCCCAGTGGCCCAGCACCAGGATGGGGCTCCAAGCCCCAGGAAAGCCCCAGTGGCCCAGCACCAGGATGGGGCTCCAAGCCCCAGGAAAGCCCCAGCGGCCCAGCACCAGGATGGGGCTCCAAGCCCCAGGAAAGCCCCAGCGGCTCAGCACCAGGATGGGGCTCCAAGCCCCAGGAAAGCCCCAGCGGCCCAGCACCAGGATGGGGCTCCAAGCCCCATGAAAGCCCCAGCGGCCCAGCACCAGGATGGGGCTCCAAGCCCCAGGAAAGCCCCAGCGGCTCAGCACCAGGATGGGGCTCCAAGCCCCAGGAAAGCCCCAGCGGCCCAGCACCAGGATGGGGCTCCAAGCCCCAGGAAAGCCCCAGCGGCCCAGCACCAGGATGGGGCTCTAAGCCCCAGGAAGGCCCCAACGGCCCAGCACCAGGATGGGGCTCTAAGCCCCAGGAAAGCCCCAACGGTCCTTCCCCAGGATGGGGCTCCAAGCCTCAAGAAAGCCCCAACTGCAATAGTGGAGGTGGACCAGGAGGAGGCAGCATGGGGTCCTGGGGCGGCCCTGCATCTGTAAGGCAGAGTTCCAACCCCGGCTGGGGCCCGGGGAGCTCCGGAGCCAAACCCGACCCAGCGATGGAGCCCACTGGCTGGGAGGAACCCTCTCCTCCCTCCATCCGCCGCAAGATGGAGATCGATGACGGCACGTCCACCTGGGGAGACCCCAGCGCCTACAACAAGACCGTGAATATGTGGGACCGCAACAACCCCACTGGAGGTAACGGTAGCCAAGGGAACAACCCCACCCAGCCGCCGACCAGCAAGAGTAGCGGAGGCTTGACCGTCAACAACAGCCACAACAACCACTCCTCCGTCCCCCCTAGCAACAACAATCACCACCACATGAACCACCACCACCTGCACCACGGACAGCCCCCGCCACACAGCCAGCACCACGGCAACAACAATGGATCCGCCAACACCGCTGCCCCGCACCAGGGCGGAGGACCCCAGGGCAGACCGCCTATGGCCAACCCAGGTAAGAGACAGACCCCATTCACTGTCTGAAATGACTGTTAAACTGGTTATTATGCACCGCTGTAATGTATTGTGGTATTAGCCCTGTGATTAACCTATACTGGAAAGACTGCAAGTGAGAGACTTATGTCGTATGTCTAAAGAAATATCCAATGTTGAAGTATATATTTTGTCATTAAATATTAGTGCAGTGCGATTAACCAAAATGTTTTATTAATCGTTTTTAAACAACTAATTGAGCGACCATGGTTCAATTATTGAAATTCTATTTTGTTTGGGGGTTTTCTGTGAGCTCAATGCACACACACAGCGCAGTTTCTTTAGATATGGAACAGATGAAGCCCGAACTGTGCGATGTGGTAAGGAGTTTGGTAATTACCTACAATGATCATAATCCATTATGTGCCTACTTGTCCGGTCTGTTTCTTTTACGCCTGCTACATAAGAGACAGAAGAATGTGTGATAGAGAGCAGTTGTATAGCAGTTCTCTAACTGAAAATACATGATCTAAATGATTGATAGTTGGTATTCAGCAGTCATGCCTTATTTACTTTGAAGAACTACAAAATACTGATTTTGTCAGACAATACAGGCAGCAGCTCTATAGAGATGAGATAATGTTTGGGAATTAAATAATAGTCATCAAATAAAACACTTAATATACACAACAAGTGAGATATTTGAGTAAAGGTTAATAGGTGATAAGCCGTAATGGACAGTCACTACCATCATGGGACTTTTATTTATTGTTTTATTGTGTGTTACAGCATTTAACCCACATAATGCATAGTGCATTTAATGTAAAATTATTGGAATTGAAAATGTGTTTAATCGAAACCGAAACGATCTCAAAAAGCACTAATCGCTCAGCATTATTGAACATGCACAATGCCAGGGCTTTTCAAGGCACCCCACTGCAAAGACAAAAGCTTCAGTGAAAGCTGACTGGCAGGAAGGCACTGTTCTCGCTAAAAGGTTATGGATGAGTGAGACCAGTGCCCCCTGCTGTTTTTTTTATGTACAACCCCTGTAACCAGAGACTGATCAGCCAGGCTTGGCACACACTGCTCTAGTCTGCCTGCTTACAGTCCTCCTCAGTGGACTCAGCCAGCTCGGACAAGAGGGTCTGGGAACTGGGCCAGGAATTAAACAGTCATGGCTGCCGTCTTCCTCTCTCCCTCCCCTTCTCTGCCTTCCTCTCTCTCTCCCTCCCCTTCTCTGCCTTCCTCTCTCTCTCCCTCCCCTTCTCTGCCTTCCTCTCTCTCTCCCTCCCCTTCTCTGCCTTCCTCTCTCTCTCCCTCCCCTTCTCTGCCTTCCTCTCTCTCTCCCTCCCCTTCTCTGCCTTCCTCTCTCTCTCCCTCCCCTTCTCCGCCTTCCTCTCTCTCTCCCTCCCCTTCTCCGCCTTCCTCTCTCTCTCCCTCCCCTTCTCCGCCTTCCTCTCTCTCTCCCTCCCCTTCTCCGCCTTCCTCTCTCTCTCCCTCCCCTTCTCCGCCTTCCTCTCTCTCTCCCTCCCCTTCTCCGCCTTCCTCTCTCTCTCCCTCCCCTTCTCCGCCTTCCTCTCTCTCTCCCTCCTGGCCAGACTTTTCTGTCAGAGCCTAAAAGCCATCTGACTATATAGAGCAGCATCATGGCACAGAGTCAACCTATGTTCTAGTCCAAAATAACACCCTATTCCCTATATAGTGCACTACTTTTGGCCAGAGCCCTATGGGCCTTGGTCAAAAGTAGTGCACTATATAAAGAATAGGGTGCCATTTGGTACAAAACAATACTGCCTCTGATTAACATGTAACAACTTGGCTCACTGTTTTACGAGGAAAAGCCAGAGAATTGAGAGTAGAATGGGGTGTAGGACAAGTGAATGAATGGAAGCTAGCACACACTGTTCCTCAGTAGTTTTATGGTTACATTTTCATCAGTAATGGAACCAGTTAGTTGGCAGTAAAACTAGACTGCCAGACTGCAATTGCTAACAATATGTCAGATCACTGTTTGCTGGTCTTGTAAGTGAAAATACTTGCAATAGTGTTGCGCACACAACTTTAAAGCAAACATTATAAATATGTCCTCTCCTCTCCCAGGCTGGGGGGAGCTGCCCAGTGTCCAGCAGCCCAAGCCAGAGCCGGCATGGGGGGAGCCCGCTGGCCCCTCTCCTGCAGTGGACAACGGCACCTCTGCCTGGGGCAAACCCCCTGGTGTTCCTGGAGGCTGGGGCGATGGGGGGCACGAGCCCAATGGACCCTACAGGAGGGGAAACAACGGACCCTCTGGACCTGCACCCTGCAAGCCAGGTTAGGACCACACGCCGTTGGTATACGAACATGGTCAACACTCATCTTATCAGTAAACAACAACAAAAATAATACTGTATGTGTTTGTATGCTTTTCTAGATGTCTTGAATAACATTGTGTCACTAGAGGTTTCCCTGGTTGCATGCTTTGATCAATTTGGCAGTTCTTGTTTGTGCTTTTTAAATAACTGTTTAAGAAGGCAAGCAAGAAATGAAGGGACTTGTGTGACAATACTGGCACCAAGTGGTTGCATTGCCAATTGCACGCAAAGGAGTTGCCCTTGATCTTTGCAAGCAGTCAAAACTCAAATCAAAGTGTATTGGTCCCATGCACATAGTACAGTTAAATTCTTGCTTGTCAACGTGCTATGGTTAGACTCCAAAGACTGCAGTATATTGGTTCAGCAGAAACACAGATACTAATAACCTTGAGACTATTGTTTGGCACTGCAGTCAGGTGTCAGATTTCAGTGAACTAGCTATATTACAAGAAGGCACTTACTAAATAATCTTTAATTAGTATTCAACTCCACAACATTCACATTTACCCTGCACTGCTCCTCTTCCAGCCCTCAAATCTATGCAAGACGGTTGGGGAGGTGGGAGGGAGGAGGAGATGGGCATGTCTTCTGGCCAATGGGATGCTGATGCCGGAGACATGTGGAACAGCCCCGCCTCCCAGGAGAACAGCACCTCCTGTAACTCGTGGGGCCAGCCACCCAAGAAGGGCCCGCCCAAGGGCAAGATGGGCAACCAGCCAGACGAAGCCTGGATCATGAACCGTCTCATCAAGCAGCTCACTGACATGGGTTTCCCGGTATGAATGTGATACATTTTGCAATGTCAGAATCAGACCTGGTTTCAAATACTATTTGATATATTTCAATAACTTTTGCTCCAGCCTCCTGGAGGGGGGGGGGGGTTACAGTTTTGTGATGATTTTGTCCATTAACCCAGGCAAGTTCAGTCAAGCACAGTATTTGAAATTGTTTCAAATTGTTTCAGAATCCATGTATTTAACTGTATGTACAGTTGAAGTCGGAAGTTTACATACACTTATGTTGGAGTCATTAAAACTAGTTTTTCAACCACTTCAACTGTATTGTTACCAAACTATAGTTTTGGCAAGTAGGTTAGGACATCTACTTTGTGCATGACACAAGTCATTTTTCTAACAATTGTTTACAGACAGTGAATTATAAGTGAAATAATCTATCACAATTCCAGTGGGTCAGAAGTTTACATACACTAAGTTGATTGTGCCTTTAAACAGCTTGGAAAAGTCCAGAAAATTATGTCATGGCTTTAGAAGCTTCTGATAGGCTAATTGGCATAATTTGAGTCAATTGGAGGTGTACCTGTGGATTTAGGCCTACCTTCAAACTCAGTGCCTCTTTGCTTGACATGGCCGAGTTCTTTTGATTTTCCCAAGTCTGGTTCATCCTTGGGAGCAATTTCCAAACGCCTGAAGGTACCACGTTCATCTGTACAAACAATAGTACGCAAGTATAAACACCATGAGAGCATGCAGCCATCATACCGCTCAGGAACGAGACACGTTCTGTCTCCTAGAGATGAACGTACTTTGGTGCGAAAAGTGCAAGTCAATCCCAGAACAACAGCGAAGGACCTTGTGAAGATGCTGGAGGAAACGGGTACAAAAGTATCTATATCCACAGTAAAACGAGTCCTATATCGACATAACCTGAAAGGCCGCTCAGCAAGGAAGAAGCCACTGCTCCAAAACAGCCATAAAAAAGCCAGACTACGGTTTGCAACTGCACATGGGGACAAAGATGGTACTTTTTGGAGAAATGTCCTCTGGTCTGATGAAACAAAAATAGAACTGTTTGGCCATAATGACCATTGTTATGTTTGGAGGAAAAGGGGGGAGGCTTGCAAGCTGAAGACACTATCCCAACCGTGAACCACGGGGGTGGCAGCATCATGTTGTGGGGGTGCTTTGCTGCAGGAGGGACTAGTGCAATTCACAAAATAGATGACTTCATGAGGAAGAAAAAGTGAGCAACATCTCAAGACATCAGTCAGTGGTCGCAAATGGGTCTTCCAAATGGATAATGACCAAAGCATACTTCCAAAGTTGTGGCAAAATGGTTTAAGGACAACAAAGTCAAGGTATTGGAATGGCCATCACAAAGCCCTGACCTCAATCCTATAGAAAAATTTGTGGGCAGATCTGAAAAAGCGTGTGTGAGCAAGGAGGCCTACAAACCTGACTTAGTTACACCAGCTCTGTCAGGAGGAATGGGCCAAAATTCACCCAACTTATTGTTGGAAGGCTACCCAAAACGTTTGACCCAAGTTAAACAATTGAAAGGCAATGCTACCAAATACTAATTGAGTGTATGTACACTTCCTACTTCAACTGTATCAAGCATGTAGTCAGTGTGTTGTATAGTTGAGGTTGTCACTGACTTGGTGTCTCATGTTGTCATTGTGTTACAGAGGGATCCTGCTGAGGAGGCTCTGAAGAGCAACAACATGAACCTGGACCAGGCCATGAGTAGGTTTTCCCTCTGTGTATCTCTGACTGTGTGTGTGTATCTCTGACTGTGTGTGTGTATCTCTGACTGTATGTGTGTATCTCTGACTCTGTGTGTGTGTGTGTATCTCTGACTCTGTGTGTGTATCTCTGACTGTGTGTGTGTATCTCTGACTGTGTGTGTGTATCTCTGACTGTGTGTGTGTATCTCTGACTGTGTGTGTGTATCTCTGACTGTGTGTGTGTATCTCTGACTGTGTGTGTGTATCTCTGACTGTGTGTGTGTATCTCTGACTGTGTGTGTGTATCTCTGACTGTGTGTGTGTGTGTGTGTGTGTGTATCTCTGACTGTGTGTGTGTGTGTGTGTGACTGTGTGTGTGTGTGTGTGTGTGTGTGTGTGTGTGTGTGTGTCTGACTGTGTGTGTCTGACTGTGTGTGTGTGTGTCTGACTGTGTGTGTGTGTGTGTGTGTGTGTGTGTGTGTCTGACTGTGTGTGTGTGTGTCTGACTGTGTGTGTGTGTGTGTGTCTGACTGTGTGTGTGTGTGTGTCTGACTGTGTGTGTGTGTGTGTGTGTTTGTGTGTGTGTGTGTGTGTGTGTCTGACTGTGTGTGTGTGTGTCTGACTGTGTGTGTGTGTGTGTGTGTGTCTGACTGTGTGTGTGTGTGTGTGTGTGTCTGACTGTGTGTGTGTGTGTGTGTGTGTCTGACTGTGTGTGTGTGTGTGTGTGTGTCTGTTGTGTGTGTGTGTGTGTGTGTCTGACTGTGTGTGTGTGTGTGTGTGTGTCTGACTGTGTGTGTGTGTGTGTGTGTGTCTGACTGTGTGTGTGTCTGACTGTGTGTGTGTCTGACTGTGTGTGTGTGTGTGTGTGTGTGTCTGGCTGTGTGTGTGTGTGTGTGTGTCTGACTGTGTGTGTGTGTGTGTCTGGCTGTGTGTGTGTGTGTGTCTGACTGTGTGTGTGTCTGACTGTGTGTGTGTGTGTGCCTGACTGTGTGTGTGTGTGTGTGTGTGTGTGTGTGTGTGTGTCTGACTGTGTGTGTGTGTGTGTGTGTGTCTGACTGTGTGTGTGTGTGTCTGACTGTGTGTGTGTGTGTGTCTGACTGTGTGTGTGTGTGTGTCTGACTGTGTGTCTGTGTCTGACTGTGTGTGTGTGTGTGTATTTGACTGTGTGTGTGTGTGTGTGTGTGTGTCTGGTTGTGTGTGTGTGTGTGTGTGTGTGTGTGTGTGTGTGTCTGACTGTGTGTGTTTTTCTGACTCTGACTCTGTGTGGGTGTCTGACTCTGACTCTGTGTGGGTCTGACTGGCTGTGTGTGGGTCTGACTCTGTGTGGGTCTGACTGGCTGTGTGTGGGTCTGACTGGCTGTGTGTGGGTCTGACTGGCTGTGTGTGGGTCTGACTGGCTGTGTGTGGGTCTGACTGGCTGTGTGTGGGTCTGACTGTGTGTGTGGGGGTCTGACTGTGTTTGTGTGTGGGGGTCTGACTGTGTGTGTGTGGGGGTCTGACTGTGTGTGGGGGGGGGGGGGTCTGACTGTGTGTGTGTGTGGGGGTCTGACTGTGTGTGTGTGGGGGTCTGACTGTGTGTGTGTGTGGGTCTGACTGTGTGTGTGGGTCTGACTGTGTGTGTGTGTGTGTGGGTCTGACTGTGTGTGTGTGTGTGGGTCTGACTGTGTGTGTGTGTGGGGGTCTGACTGTGTGTGTGTGTGTGTGTGGGTCTGTGTGTGTGTGTGTCTGACTCTGTGTGTGTGTGTGTGTGTGTGTGTGTGTCTGACTGACTGAGTGGGTCTGACTGGCTGTGTGTGGGTCTGACTGGCTGTGTGTGGGTCTGACTGGCTGTGTGTGGGTCTGACTGTGTGTGTGGGTCTGACTGTGTGTGTGTTTGTGGGGGTCTGACTGTGTGTGTGTGTGTGGGGGGGGGGGGGGGGTCTGACTGTGTGTGTGTGTCTGGGTCTGACTGTGTGTGTGTGTGTGGGGGTCTGACTGTGTGTGTGTGGGGGTCTGACTGTGTGTGTGGGGGTCTGACTGTGTGTGTGTGTGTGTGGGGGTCTGACTGTGTGTGTGTGGGGGTCTGACTGTGTGTGTGTGTGGGTCTGACTGTGTGGGTCTGACTGTGTGTGTGTGTGTGGGTCTGACTCTGTGTGTGTGTGTGTGTGTGTGTGTGTGTGTGTGTGTGTCTGACTGGCTGAGTGTGGGTCTGACTGGCTGAGTGTGGGTCTGACTGGCTGAGTGTGGGTCTGACTGGCTGAGTGTGGGTCTGACTGGCTGAGTGTGGGTCTGACTGGCTGTGTGTGGGTCTGACTGGCTGTGTGTGTGTGTGGGTCTGACTGGCTGTGTGTGTGTGTGGGTCTGACTGGCTGTGTGTGTGTGTGTGGGTCTGACTGGCTGTGTGTGTGTGTGGGTCTGACTGGCTGTGTGTGTGTGTGGGTCTGACTGGCTGTGTGTGTGTGTGGGTCTGACTGACTGTGTGTGTGTGGGTCTGACTGACTGTGTGTGTGTGGGTCTGACTGTGTGTGTGTGTGTCTGACTGTGTGTGTGTGTGTCTGACTGTGTGTGTGTGTGTGTGTGTGTGTGTGTGTGTGTGTGTGTGTGTGTGTCTGACTGTGTGTGTGTGTGTGTGTGTGTGTGTGTGTCTGACTGTGTGTGTGTGTGTGTGTGTGTGTGTGTGTCTGACTGTGTGTGTCTGACTGTGTGTGTCTGACTGTGTGTGTGTGTCTGACTGTGTGTGTGTGTCTGACTGTGTGTGTGTGTCTGACTGTGTGTGTGTGTGTGTGTCTGACTGTGTGTGTGTGTGTGTCTGACTGTGTGTGTGTGTGTGTGTGTGTGTGTGTGTGTCTGACTGTGTGTGTGTGTGTGTGTGTGTGTGTGTGTGTGTGTGTGTGTGTGTGTGTGTCTGACTGTGTGTGTGTGTCTGACTGTGTGTGTGTGTGTGTGTGTGTGTCTGACTGTGTGTCTGACTGTGTGTGTGTGTGTGTGTGTGTGTGTCTGACTGTGTGTGTGTGTGTCTGACTGTGTGTGTGTGTGTGTGTCTGACTGTGTGTGTGTGTGTGTGTCTGACTGTGTGTGTGTGTGTGTGTGTGTGTGTGTGTCTGACTGTGTGTGTCTGACTGTGTGTGTGTGTGTCTGACTGTGTGTGTGTGTGTGTGTCTGACTGTGTGTGTGTGTGTGTGTGTGTGTCTGACTGTGTGTCTGTGTGTGTGTGTCTGTGTCTGACTGTGTGTCTGTGTCTGACTGTGTGTGTGTGTGTGTATCTGACTGTGTGTGTGTGTGTGTATCTGACTGTGTGTGTGTGTGTGTGTGTGTGTCTGACTGTGTGTGTGTGTGTGTGTGTGTGTCTGACTGTGTGTGTGTGTGTGTGTCTGACTGTGTGTGTGTGTCTGACTGTGTGTGTGTGTGTGTGTGTGTGTCTGACTGTGTGTGTTTTTCTGACTCTGACTCTGTGTGTTTTTCTGACTCTGACTCTGTGTGGGTGTCTGACTCTGACTCTGTGTGGGTGTCTGACTCTGACTCTGTGTGGGTCTGACTCTGTGTGGGTCTGACTCTGTGTGGGTCTGACTCTGTGTGGGTCTGACTCTGTGTGGGTCTGACTGGCTGTGTGTGGGTCTGACTGGCTGTGTGTGGGTCTGACTGGCTGTGTGTGTGTGTGTGTGTGGGGGTCTGACTGTGTTTGTGTGTGGGGGTCTGACTGTGTGTGTGTGGGGGTCTGACTGTGTGTGTGGGGGGGGGTCTGACTGTGTGTGTGGGGGGGGGGTCTGACTGTGTGTGTGGGGGGGGGTCTGACTGTGTGTGTGTGGGGGTCTGACTGTGTGTGTGTGTGTGGGTCTGACTGTGTGTGTGTGTGTGGGTCTGACTGTGTGTGTGTGTGTGTGTGGGTCTGACTGTGTGTGTGTGTGGGGGTCTGACTGTGTGTGTGTGTGGGGGTCTGACTGTGTGTGTGTCTGACTGGCTGTGTGTGGGTCTGACTGGCTGTGTGTGTGTCTGACTGGCTGTGTGTGGGTCTGACTGGCTGTGTGTGGGTCTGACTGGCTGTGTGTGGGTCTGACTGGCTGTGTGTGGGTCTGACTGGCTGTGTGTGGGTCTGACTGGCTGTGTGTGTGTGTGGGTCTGACTGGCTGTGTGTGTGTGTGGGTCTGACTGGCTGTGTGTGTGTGTGGGTCTGTCTGACTGTGTGTGTGTGTGTGGGTCTGACTGTGTGTGTGTGTGTGGGTCTGACTGTGTGTGTGTGTGTGTGTGGGTCTGACTGTGTGTGTGTGTGGGTCTGACTGTGTGTGTGTGTGGGTCTGTGACTGTGTGTGTGTGTGTGTGTGTGGGTCTGTGACTGTGTGTGGGTCTGACTGTGTGTGTATGTGGGTCTGACTGTCTGTGTGTGTGCGTGGGTCTGACTGTGTGTGTGGGTCTGACTGTGTGTGTGTGTGTGGGTCTGACTGTGTGTGTGTGTGTGTGGGGGGGTCTGACTGTGTGTGTGTGTGGGGGTCGGACTCTGTGTGTGTGGGGGTCGGACTGTGTGTGTGTGGGTCTGACTGTGTGTGTGTGTGTGTGTGTGGGTCTGACTGTGTGTGTGTGTGTGGATCTGACTGTGTGTGTGTGTGGGTCTGACTGTCTGTGTGCGTATGTGTGTATGCGTATTCCATATTTATCTGACCTTTCTCTCTCCCAAGGCGCTTTGTTGGAGAAGAAGACTGAACTGGACAAGCGGGGCATGGGCATGTCAGACTACAACAACGGGATGAACAAGCCGCTGGGTTGCCGTCCCCAGGCCCTCTCCAAAGACCCCTCCTCGGACCGCAGCCCATTCCTAGACAAGGTACTATATGAATGCCACTGGCATTATCAGGAATCGACCGCAGTTCTGTCCATACAATAGAAAGCTAGCTAGTGAAAGGCATGTCCATTGACGAAGGATTAAACCACACACACACACCTGCCAATGAAAATGAAATGGTGAAAATACAGAGGTCTTTGAGTTTTTCAGTCCCACCTTTTCTTATTACCGGGGTTGGGATTATGAGAAGTTTACATCCTTTGTAAAACGTGCCATACAAAAAAAGTGATTAACTGAAATGATTTATCTTGATCTGATCTTGTCTCCCCTCCTCCCTGGTTCCAGGACGGTGGTCTGTCAGATGACGCCCCCCCCTCACCGTTTCTGCCTTCTCCCGTCAGCCTGAAGCTCCCTCTGGTTAACAACCTGCAGCCTGGGCTGGCCCTGGGCTCCCCGGGGCTCAACATGCAAAACTTAAACAACAGACAGGTAAGGGGGGTGAAAGGCATGCGCTGCACCTGTAGAGGACAGGAGTCAGGATCAAAGTCTCGTAATGAGGTAGTCCTTCCTGCGATTTACTGTTAAGACGTAGGTTCAGATCCCGTCTGTGACACATACATACACACAAATAAATTTAGCAAAAAAAGAAACGTCTTCTCACTGTCAACTGCGTTTATTTTCAGCAAACTTAACGTGTAAAATATTTGTATGAACATAACAAGATTCAACAACTGAGACATAAACTGTCAGTATCTGGTGTGGCCACCAGCTGCATTAAGTACTGCAGTGCATCTCCTCCTCATGGACTGCACCAGATTTGCCAGTTCTTGCTGTGAGATGTTACCCCACTTTTCCACCAAGGCACCTGCAAGTTCCCGGACATTTCTGGGGGGAATGGCCCAAACCCTCACCCTCCGATCTAACAGGTCCCAGATGTGCTCAATAGGATTGAGATCCGGGCTCTTCGCTGGCCATGGCAGAACACAGAAATCAAGCACAGAACGAGCAGTATGGCTGGTGGATTGTCATGCTGGAGGGTCATGTCAGGATGAGCCTACAGGAAGGGTATCACATGAGGAAGGAGGATGTCTTCCCTGTAACACAGCGCTGAGATTGCCTGCAATGACAACAAGCTCAATCCGCTAATGCTGTGACACCGCCCCAGACCATGACGGACCCTCCACCTCTAAATCGATCCTGCTTCAGAGTACAGGCCTCAGTGTAACTCTCATTCCTTCGACGATAACCGTGAATCCGACCATCACCCCTGGTGTGACAAAACCGT
The DNA here is from genome assembly GCF_045679555.1 of Salvelinus alpinus. NCBI lineage: Eukaryota > Metazoa > Chordata > Actinopteri > Salmoniformes > Salmonidae > Salvelinus > Salvelinus alpinus. The sequence continues at coordinate 72,345,645 of NC_092087.1, read as the reverse complement.
GACTCATCAGTGAAGAGCACTTTTTGCCAGTCCTGTCTGGTCCAGTGACGGTGGGTTTGTGCCCATAGGTGACGTTGTTGCTGATGATGTCTGGTGAGGACCTGCCTTACAACAGCCTACAAGCCCTCAGTCCAGCCTCTCTCAGCCTATTGCGGACCGTCTGACCACTGATGGAGGGATTGTGCGTTCCTGGTGTAACTCGGGCAGTTGTTGTTGCCATCCTGTACCTGTCCCGCAGGTGTGATGTTCGGATGTACCGATCCTGTGCAGGTGTCTGCCACTGCGAGGACAATCAGCTGTCTGTCCTGTCTCCCTGTAGCGCTGTCTTAGGCATCTCACAGTACGGACATTGCAATTTATTGCCCTGGCCACATCTGCAGTCCTCATGCCTCCTTGCAACATTTCTAAGGCATGTTCATGCAGATGAGCAGGGACCCTGGGCATCTTTCTTTTGGTGTTTTTCAGTCAGTAGAAAGGGCTCTTTAGTGTCCTAAGTTTTCATAACTGTGACCTTAATTGCCTACCGTCTGTAAGCTGTTAGTGTCTTAAGGACCGTTCCACAGGTGCATGTTCATGAATTATTTATGGTTCATTGAACAAGCATGGAAAACAGTGTTTAACCCCTTTACAATGAAGATCTATGAAGTTATTTGGATTTTTTCGAATTATCTTTGAAAGACAGGGTCCTGACAAAGGGCTTTTTGCTGAGTTTAGGTATACACACACACACACCCACAAACACATTTACTGTAGATAAGTATACAGTAGCACCCACCCACAGATACACATTATGCTTACATGACAATCTCACTCACACACGAACGAACCCATTCCCAGGAGCTGGAGAATATAGGGGCCTCAAGAAAACACTTCGGATGTAGTTGAGAATTCCATTCAGCTTACCACCACTCTGTCTCAAGTGTCGGTAACCTTGCATGGAGAGCCCATTGATATTGAGTAGAAAATAAGAGTCCTTGAAAGCCCAACAAAGCACTGTAACTCTGTCATAACAGTATTGAATTGAACAACTTCTTGCCTGACACTGAACAAAATTCTCTTTACCCGACTTGTGTCCCATTTTCCTTTTATTGGCATATTGCGGGAGGCATTTAAACAGCACTATCATTTAATCACGATCACCATTTAATCCAACTGAATGCACTCCAAATGTGCCAGCTTCTCCAGTATTGGTAAGTGGTTCGATAAGGTAGACCTTAGGTTTTCAACTATTTTCTTTCAAATGGACCCTGGATGATTTTGAAAGTGGTGGAGAAATAAGCTGATCACTACTGTAGTGTCTTTATTTGTGGTTTCTCTGAGACTGTGAGCAAATACCAGAGTTGGGTATTGTGAGGGACATCCTATTCATCGGCTGTCTGTAGGGAATGAGTGATTGCCATGTCGACTCTTATTGACATTTAGTCATTTCCTCTCTCTCGTGTGTGTGTGTGTGTGTGTGTGTGTGTGTGTGTGTGTGTGTGTGTGTGTGGATGCAGAGTGGAATGTTGGGCAGTAGTGGAGCAGCACTATCCCGGGCCATGCAGCAGCCTCCTCCTCAGCCGTCAGTGCCGCCTCTCGGCTCCTCCCAGCCTAGTCTACGCGCTCAAGTGCCTCAGTTTCTCACCCCTCAGGTACACACATACACATACACTATACCTCAGCCAAGTTTCTCTCCGTACACACACCACCTTGTTTTCTGTCCCCCAGCCCCAGGCTCTCCTCATGACTCCTTTACTCTGTTTGAAGATATTTTGAGGTGTTCTGACCAACTCTAATCTCCTCTCTCTGTCTCCTTGTCCTCCCCTCCAGGTTCAAGCACAGCTCTTGCAGTTTGCTGCAAAAAACATTGGTCTGAACCCTGCACTTTTAACCTCACCAATAAACCCTCAACAAATGACCCTGTTGTACCAACTTCAGCAACTGCAAATGGTGAGTGAAAGCCAAAGTCCCCTGACTGCATTAGAAACGGGGTTCGTACTAATCGAACCAGACAGGATGGGCCGATCTGCATTAGAAACAGGGTTCGTACTAACTGAACCAGACAGGATGGGCCGATCTGCATTAGAAACAGGGTTCGTACTAACCGAACCAGACAGGATGGGCCGATCTGCATTAGAAACAGGGTTCGTACTAACCGAACCAGACAGGATGGGTCGATCTGCATTAGAAACAGGGTTCGTACTAACCGAACCAGACAGGATGGGCCGATCTGCATTAGAAACAGGGTTCGTACTAACCGAACCAGACAGGATGGGCTCTATTAGAAACAGGGTTCGTACTAACTGAACCAGACAGGATGGGCTATTCTTATTGTATTTTTTATGGACACCCTCAGGGGCACCCCACAGTCTTTTGGATAAGGTGATGACCCTTTCTCTCTTTCTCTGTCTCTCTCACGTTGCGCCTCTCTTTCCATCTCTTTTTCTTTCTCTCGCTCTTGCGCTCTCTCTCTCTCTGTGTGTGTTTCTAGGCGTACCAGCGTTTACAAATCCAGCAGCAGATGATGCAAGCTCAGCGCAACGTCTCCGGTCCCATCAGACAACAAGAGCAGCAAGTAAGAGGCCCCTGTTTCAACCCCAATACATTCTCAACACTGTGTGTGACCTTCTGGCTCGTTCCATTTGATTTCAATCACTTTTTGACCTCACTCCTTTTGATTTTGAACTAAACTTTCCATACGTATTTGCCCATGGTACAAGTGGTCAGAAATTGAGAAGATGGAGCCACAAAAGTTGACCCATTTTGCATACCCCACCCTACCTACATCCATGTCTTCATCACTGGAGAAGATAAACCGTTGAGTTTGATATCATTTAAACGCTTACAAACTATTTTATAATTTCTTGAAAAATGTTAAGTATACAAAAAAAGAATATCCTTTACCGTCGTTGATCTAAAACCGCATGAACTCCGATTTTTGGGGGGGCATTTCTGAATATGTTGTAGCTTTGACCCTATGTGACGTCATCTGAGGTTGTTGTTGTGCCCGCAATCGATTGAGACACGGCATGCTCTTGAATACAATGTGTGTGTAATTTCAATCATAGAAACAGAATCTACATATCCCTTCAAACCGGTGCAATTTAGCTGGTACACCATTGACATTTGAATTGAAACGTTTACATCCAATTACTACGACAAAGATGGCCGCTGGTCCACCCACCGTCGAATGTGAACATAAATGTCCTATTATTTGTTTTATTTCAATAGGTTTCCTATGGAAGACTAACAGTATAATGTAAAAATGATATTCACCTTTCAAGTCAACATTCTGATGTGTGGACCTCCAACCATGTTTGTGCTACCATTTGACATTTAAAATGTATTCCCATTTTAGAACATCCACGCTCTGTTGAAGAGCATGGTGTCTCAAGAGCATGGTGTGTCTCATGCTCTCAACCAACACCGAAGATTATATCAAAATCGGGTCTAAGCTACAACATCTGCAATCACTTTACACATTTTTTGATCATTGACATAAAGTTAAAAATTACGATAAAAAAAATCTATAACAGCGTAGATATGTGCTATACATTGTATTGTGTGTGAGTGTTGAAATAGACCGGATATGCTTACTTAAAGTTGCAGGAGAAATGTGTTTGTCAAAAGCATCTCCAGTTGCTCAAACGTGCTATTTCTCTAGAATGTATGGAGAAGTAGTTACGGAAGTTGGTGGTTTGTGTGGTTGGATCCTTTTTTTCTTGCAAATTGGGAACTTCTTTAAAATAATCTGTGATAAGACACTAAAGCAGGGGTTCCCAAACGCTTTTGGCACACGACCCCATTTTGATATCTGAAAATTCTCATGACCCCAACCATGTGGTTAACAGCCAATGTTTACTTCTTTAATTGGGGCTATGGCAGTCAATTGCAAAACATTCTAACAGTATTTCTGATATGTATTCTCAACTCGCCATCACGTATTTTTAATGTGGGCCTATGAGAGTCAATTACAAATTAGTCTGACATAAGATCAATTATCTCACCACCACTAATGATATGGGTGTACGTGATACATGTCGCGTCTGAGCTTCTTAAAGTCAAGGGGCGTGGTCCACAGTGCGCACCTCATCTCTCCTGTCACATCCAACCTGGATCCATATTTGTTTTGAATGCAGACGAGAGCACTGAATGGGCGTACTACGAGTTCTAATGCTCGGAGGGAGACAACACTGTATTCCCTTTTTGTCAGGAACCAAAACTCCTCAATAGTGACCCGGGAATGCATTGTCTGCAACATACGGTCACATCACAGCTCGATCAGCTGTTCCTTGTCACTTACCGATATGTCAACTGAGCCAGGATCACAAACGGATTTCGCTGATTTGGTCACTCATCTGTATCTTGATTGCTAGCTATAGCATCAATTCAGTGTTATCTGACAAAGGTATTGATGTAATTTTTCTGTGCCTCTGCTTCCCCACACGTTTTCACCATATCGATTGCGGTCGGTAACATCAGTCTCTGCAATAGTGTGTGGTTTCTTATTCATTGACCGTGAGAATGATTCAAGTGCAATGGTCAAGTGCGGCCTTTTCCCACGACCTAAAGGCGCTCTCTGGTTGAATTTATACTTTTAGATTTGAATAATTTTGATTTAGATTTAAGGTTAAACAGATTTACAATGATTTTGAGAGACAAACCTGGCCCCATTTTCATAGATCCCTAGTTTGGGAACCGCTGCACTAAAGGCAGTCTTTTCCCACCAGATAAAGTGACTCTTGATGAGGTGCTGATTGTAGGAGTCATGCCATGGTCTGTTGGACTTGGTCATTGTAGCCTTATGCCCCCATTCTCTTTCTCTCTCCTTTGTCCCCCTCTTTTTCCCGTTCTGTTTCTTTCTTTCTCGCTCTCTTATGCTTTCCCCCCCCCCCAGGTTGCACGTACAATCAATAACATGCAGCAGCAGATCCAACAGCACCAGCGTCAGCTGTACCAGGCCTTGCTGATGAAGCAGCAGCCCCCCGGCTCCCACTCCTCCTCCGGCCTGCACCCCGGCCAAGGCAAATCAGCCCTGGACTCGTTCCCAGGCCACCCCCAGGCTCCGGGCCTCTCCGACCTGCACACCAAAGAGCCGCATTCTTCTCCCAGCTCCTACAGCCCCTACCCCCTCTGTGAGTCCAGCACACAGGTCATACACGCACATTGTCACTCACACACGCACTCCTTCAGCCCCTACGCTCTCGCTACTTCTCTCACAAACAAGCTGTTTGTATAACTAGTAAGCTTTATATACGTCAGTAAAAGTCCCTGCAATGTCCTACTTTATCTATCTGGTTTGTGTTGAGCTTTGTATTCAATGTTAGATTTTTTTCTCTCTTAGCTGGACTCAATCTAAACATGAATGTAAACTGCATGGAGGTGGGGGGCCTGTCCATGAAGGAGCCTCCCCAGCCCCAGTCCCGTCTGTCCCAGTGGACCCACCCCAACTCCATGGACAGCCTCTCTGGAAACTCCTCCCACATGGAGGCCAACCTCAATAAGCACGGTAGGAGGAACACTAGGAACTGTATGACAAAGTCCCATTCAATTCTGTTTTTCCCTCGAGGGCAATAAATATACACGCTGTCAAACAAGAAATCAATCTATTAGTCTTCTCGATAGCAAAATTGGGTTTGCTGCTCACTTAGTCGCTTTCTTCTAAGAAATAGTGACTTTCAGTTGACTCGCTCTGAATAACATTAACGTATTTCACACCAACTCTCTCACCACCCAACACAGACATTCTCTTTGTTTCTGTCACACTGTTTGGCATTCACAACAGACACGTTAACACTGGAAATATAACGTGTGAGCCACAAACACCACGTCCCCTAACCTCTCCCACTGTAGCGTGAGCATCAAGCTGCTGTTCTGCCCTTCTTATAGTAATCAACTTGCACCAGTAAACAGGCGTTGTCATTACTCGAAGGCTTTTGTATGTTTCCACATATCTCAGTGATGAAACGGTGTGGGAAATCTCAACTGGAAGTATTTAGTATGAAATCAGTTGTTTATATCTTTAGTGTCTTTAGTGTATCTTTTATATCTTTAGTGTTAAAATGACTATTTAAATCCATATCTATTTCTCAAATGATGTCTCATGTTGGTATTCATCTTGATGTATCCTTGCGATCCAGTGTTCCTTTTGCCCTCCATACTCCTCTAAGAGCAACACTGACAACCACTCTTGCTTTGTCATGTTTTTAAGCCTCTATAATTGTAATTTATGTATTTTTGTATGCCAGTGGCTATATACAGTACCAGTCAAAAGTTTGGACACACTCATTCAAGGATTTTTCTATTTTCTGCATTATAGAATAATAGTGAAGACAAACTATGAAATAACACATGGAATCATGTAGTAACCAAAAACGTGTTAAACAAATTTGAGATTCTTCAAAGAAGCCACCCTTTGCCTTGATGACAACTTTGCACACTCTTGGCATTCTCTCAACCAGCTTCCTCTGGAATGCTTTTCCAACCGTCTTGAAGGAGTTTCCACATATGCTGAGCACTTGTTGGCTGCTTTTCCTTCACTCTGCAGTCCAACTCATCCCAAACCATCTCAATTGGGTTGAGGTCAGGTTGAGGTCAGGTGGTCAGGTAACTTCTCGACCTCAGTTACCTGACCTCAGGCTTTTTACTCCACACACAGAGATGCGTTCAAAGCTCTCCCCCGCCCTCCATTTGGCAAATCTGACCATAATTCTATCCTTCTGCTTACAAGCAAAAACTAAAGCAGGAAGTACCAGTGGCCTCGCTCAATACGGAAGTGGTCAGATGATGCGGATGCTACGCTATAGGACTGTTTTGCTAGCACAGACTGGAATATGTTCCGGGATTCATCCAATGGCATTGAGGAGTATACCACCTAAGTCACCGGCTTCATCCATAAGTGCATCGTACCCACAGTGACCGTATTTACATATCCCAACCAGAAGTCATGGATTACAAGCAACAGATGAGCTAAATACCTTTTATGCTCGCATCGAGGCAAGTAACACTGAAGTATGCATGAGAGCACCAGATGTTCTTGACGACTGTGTGATAACGCTCTCGGTAGCCGATGTGAGCAAGACTTTTAAACGGGTCATATTCACAAAAACGCAGGGCCAGACGGATTACCAGGACGGTCCGCTCATGCTTTGAGTATGCAACTGGCAAGTGTCTTCACTGACATTTTCAACCTCTCCCTGACCAAGTCTGTAATACCTACATGTTTCAAGCAGACCGCCATAGTCCCTGTGCCCATGGAAGCGAAGGTAACCTGCCTAAATGATTACCACCCTGTAGCACTCACGTCGGTAGCCATGAAGTGCTTTGAAAGACTGATCATGGCTCACATCAACAGCATCCTCCCGGACAACCTAGCCCACTCCAATTTGCATACCGCCCCAACAGATCCACAGATGACGCAATCTCAATCACACTCCACACTGCCCATTCCCACCTGGACAAAAGGAACACCTATGTGAGAATGCTGTTCATTGACTACAGCTCAGCGTTCAACACCATAGTACCCATGAAGCCCATCACTAAGCTAAGGACCCTGGGACTAAACACCTCCCTCTGCAACTGGATCCTGGACTTCCTGACGGGCTGCCCCCATGTGGTAAGGGTAGGCAACAATACATCTGCCACGCTGATCCTCAACACTTAGTCCCCTCCTGTACTCCCTGATCACCCACGATTGCCTGGCCAGACACGACTCCAACACCGTCATTAAGTTTGCTGACGACACCACAGTGGTAGGCCTGATCACCCGACAACAATGAGACAGCCTATAGGGAGGAGGTCAGAGACCTGGCAGTGTGGTGCCAGGACAACAACCTCTCCCTCAATGTGAGCAAGACAAAGGAGGACTACAGGAAAAGGCGGGCTGAACAGGCTCACATTAACATCGTCGGGGCTGTAGTGGAGCGGGTCGAGTTTCAAGTTCCTTGGTGTACACATCACCAACAAACTATCATGGTCCAAACACACCAAGACAGTTAAGAGGGCACGACAACACCTTTTCCCCCTCAAGTTTTGGCATGGGTCCCCAGATCCTTAAAGTTTTACAGCTGGACCATCGAGAGCATCCTGACCGGTTGCATCACTGCCTGGTATGGCAGCTGCTCGGCATCTGACCGTAAGGCACTAGAGAGGGTAGTGCGTATGACCCAGTACATCACTGGGGCCAAGCTTCCTGCCATCCAGGACCTATATACTAGGCGATGTCAGGGGAAAGCCCAAAAAATTGGCAGACTCCAGTCACCAAGTCATAGACTGTTTTCTCTGCTACCGCACGGCAAGCGGTGCTGGAGCGCCAAGTCTAGGACCAAAAGGCTCCTTAACAGCTTCTACCCCCAAACCATAAAACTGCTGAACAAATCAATTGGCCATCGGACTATTTACAATGACCCTTCCATTTGTTTTGTACACTGTTGCTTCTCTCTGTTTATTATCTATGAATAGTCACTTCACCCCGACCTACATGTACAAGTTACCTCGACTAAGCTGTACCCCCGCACATTGACTCGGTACCGGTACCCCCTGTATATAGCCTTGTTGTTTTGTTACTTTTTTTGTAATTTTTTTATTTTATTTGGTACATATTTTTCATAACTCTTTCTTGATATACTTGTTGTATTCGGCGCATGTGACAGTTTGATTTGATATGTCCTTTTGAAAAACAAGTGATAGTCCCACTAAGCGCAAACCAGATGGGATGGCAGAGTGCTGTGGTAGCCATGCTGGTTAAGTGTGCTTGAATTCTAAATAAATCAGTGTCGCCAGCAAAGCACCATCGCACCACAACCTCCATGCTTCGCGGTGGGAACCACACATGCGGAGATCATCCGTTCACCTACTCTGCGGCTCACAAAGACACGGTGGTTGGAACCAAAAATCTAAAATTTGGACTCATCAGACCAAAGGACACATTTCCACCGGTCTAATGTCCATTGCCTGTGTTTCTTGGCCCAAGCAAGTCTCATCTTCTTATTGGTGTCCTTTAGTCGTGGTTTCTATGCACCAATCGACCATGAAGGCCTGATTCACGCAGTCTTCTCTGAACAGTTGATGTTGCGATGTGTCTTACTTGAACCTCGAAGCATTTGGGCTGCAATCTTTTTTTTTTGTTATCCCCTTTTCTCCCCAATTTTGTGGTATCCAATTGGTAGTTAGTCTAGTCCTATCGCTGCAACTCCCGTACGTACTCGGGAGAGGCGAAGGTCGAGAGCCATGCGTCCTCCGAAACACAGCACCGCCAAGCCACACTGCTTCTTGACACAATGCCTGCTTAACCCAGAAGCAAGCTGCACCAATGTGTCCGAGGAAACAATGCACACCTGGCGACCGTGTCAGCGTGCATGCGCTCGGCCCGCCACAGGAGTTGCTAGAGCGCTATGGGACACGGACTTGCCGGCCGGCCAAACCCTCCCCTAACCCGGATGACGCTGGGCCAATTGTGTGCCGCCCCATGGGACTCCCGGTCGCGGCTGTCTGCGACAGGGCCTGGACTCGAACCAGGATCTCTAGTGGCACAGCTATCACTGCGATGCAGTGGCTTAGTGGGCTGAAATTTCTGAGTCTGGTAACAATGAACTTATCCTCTACAGCAGAGGTAACGCTGGGTCTTCCTTTGTATACCACCCCTACCATGTCACAACACAACTGATTGGCTGAAACGCTTTAAGAACGCAAATTAACTTTTAACAAGGAACACCTGTTAATTGAAATGCATTCCAGGTGACTACCTCATAAAGCTGGTTGAGAACTGATTGGCTGAAACGCTTTAAGAACGCAAATTAACTTTTAACAAGGAACACCTGTTAATTGAAATGCATTCCAGGTGACTACCTCATGAAGCTGGTTGAGAGAATTATTCTACAATGTAGAAAATAGTAAAAGTAAAGAAACTCATGAGTAGATGTGTCAACTTCTGACTGGTACTGTATGTATTTTAAATGTCAAATTAATTAATTAATTAATTCCTTTGACTTTTCCTAGGTGCCATTTCTGCTGCTTCTAATCTGGGCCCCCCTGGAAAGCCCCCCCACATGGATGACTCCTACAGCCCCTACAGTATGATGGGTGGGTCTGAGTCCCCCACCTCCCCCCTGGTTCCCCCTGACAGCTGGGGCCAGGGACCGGGAAAGAGCCCCAAGGACCAGATCACCAACGGAACAAATATCAACTGGCCCCCAGGTTGGTAGAGAAGACCGACAATCCTAACTCCCTTTCAATCAGATCAAACTTTATTTCACACATGATCCTGACACACTTTACTGATGGAGGACAAAGAAAAGCGATTTAAAACTCGTCTAAACTCTTTTGATTTTAGAAAGATAAACGCATTTAAATTGTTCCCCACAACATGTGAGTTTTTAAATGTTAAATAACCAATGTACTGACTGTATTGTCCTCCATGTTGTCGTCTCAGAGTTCTGTCCAGGCGTGCCCTGGAAGGGCCTGCAGAACATTGACCCTGAGAACGACCCCAACATGACCCCAGGAAGTGTTCCCAGCGGCCCCACCATCAACACCAACATCCAGGACGTCAACCGCTACCTGCTCCGGGACCGCAGCGGAGGTGAGGAGGGGGGGGTCTATCAGGGAGACAGGGTCTGGAGATAGTTGGCTTTAAGATACACGGATCGTCAAATAGACTATATACATTCATTAACAGGGCAGGTCTCACATGTGTTGACTTGTATTACTGTGTTGACATTTCACTTTATTGACAACTTTAAGCTTATATCCTATTCCTTTCCATGGCACTGAAGGGGTTACAGTACTACCTCACTTGTTGTGACTGTGCCACCCAGTAGCACAGGTCCTATTGTATTTATACTTTCTTTAAATCAAGTTGTACATGTTTCTTTCCCCACCACCCCCTCTGTCCATAACAATGGGCCACCACGGCTAGGCTCCTCCCCTCCTTCACCGCCTCAGAACGGTGCTCTGCCCCCCTCCACGGACTGGCCAGTCAGTGGCTGCTTCACTAGCTCTTTCAGTCTGTCCTCCCCGGATGAGGAGAGTGCAGGTACAGACCACAGCCCCCTAGGGGGTTCCAGCCCCCTATGTGGACAAGCTGACCCCTTGACCCATGGTCCCCATGCTTGACCCCCCTCCTTTCCCCTAATTACCACCATAGCAACACACCTTTATCCTATTGTTTGTGTGTGGTCTGTGTTTGTTGAGTGTTACGGTAGATAGGTCCTTCCTTTGCCAAATGTAATCCTACTACCAACTACCCAGTGCTGGTGTATCAAGTGCTCCACGATGTGATTGCATTGTGCGCCTCATGGAATTAAAAGTTTGAGTGTTTGAATCAAGAAATGCTTTGAATGTTGTGGCCCTAGACCCCTATTCATAAGCATGTGTTGACGTGACATTTTTGTTGCCGCTAAGCAACCCACTGAGAATTGTTATGAATATTTAAAAACTGTCCCCTTTTTAAATGTCTGAGTGACCCGCATTCTGTTTTTACCTTCATGTTTCCTGTAGTCCTCAATGTGATCTCCGATATGAAACATATAAACCCATGAAGCCGAGGTTTATTGTTGATGAACAAGTGTTAATGTGGGGCTTCTTTTAAACTTTGCATCTGCCCAAAGTTAGATGTCTAAGAATCTTTCTAATAGCAGATTATAGGCCTACATAAATGACCTCAATCTGTCATAGAACATAGGCTTCCACAGAGGGTGTCCATCTCTACAACAGTATCTCATAGGTTCCCCTCTTCTCTCTCTCGCTCTCAGGTAAACTATCTGACATGAAGTCCACCTGGTCCCCGGGGCCCATCTCCCACCCCTCCCAGGCCTCTCTGTCCCACGAGCTGTGGAAGGTCCCCCAGGGGCCCCGCAACAACACAGCCCCCTCCAGGCCACCTCCGGGCCTCACCAACCCCACCAAGCCCTCCTCCACCTGGGGAGGAAACTCCCTGGGCCTGGCCCAAGGCTGGAGCAGCTCATACACCTCAGGTGAAATATAGACCGGGGGAGTTGCTCTGTAAGAAGACTGGAAAACCTTAAACCTGGTAATATACCTAGTAGAGGAAAATCAATGAACGCTGTGTTTTGGAGTTAGTCATTTTGAGATTAGATTTTTAAAGTCAATTCATGACTTGATGCTCATTGAAAACCATTGACTCTGGAATTGAGCTGACCCTAGATGTTCGACTACACTACCTTGTGCTTTGTCAACACCCTACCCTAACATAATGTTTTTGACACATTTACCTAAAGAAGCATAGTGTAGGAAACCACATAGGCGTGTCATTTTCCTAGGTGTGTTCGTTGTAGAGTGTGATTCTCCCCCACTATGTTTTGAGCTCCTCTCCCCTTGTCACTCGCTGTAGCAAGGTGGAGCAATACACACCCCGCTGTGGTTAGAGGCCCTTGTCAAACTGAAGTCTTGCAGCTTACCAGATAAGACTTAAAGGACTTTTGTCATGGCTTCAAAGAGAACCTAAACCGTGTGACCTTATTTTGACATGAGTCCTAAGGTCACACTAAGGTAATAGTACAAGTGTAAAAGTGCTTACATGAGACAATGAAAATATGTCTTTTTGATAAAAAGAACATCCATAGACAAAAACAATGGACAACTTATGAACATGCATACAAATATGTTGTCATCAATAGTTATTGACCAAAAATGATTGCTTTATATTTTATGTGGACCTGAATATTGACTGATCATGTTCCCTTCTCTGTTTCTCTCAGAGGGCACAACCTGGAGCACAGACAGCTCCAACAGGACCAGTAGCTGGCTGGTACTGAGGAACCTCACCCCCCAGATAGACGGCTCCACCCTGCGGACGCTGTGCATGCAGCACGGCCCCCTCATCACATTCCACCTCTTCCTGACCCAGGGCAACGCTGTGGTGCGATACAGCTCCAAGGAGGAGGCTGCCAAGGCCCAGAAGTCCCTGCACATGTAAGCCTACCGAACTTGAATGGGGAAAACCAATCTGGATTTTGTGTCGTCATGATGATGTGGCCGGTGACTCGTTTGCTTCTTGAAAGTCCAATATCGTGTGAAATTGACTGCTGACACAAAAAAGCATTGTGGGACTGTATCAGTGGACTAATGAAAAGATAGTTTTGGAGTGGGTTTTCTCTGTTATCCATACTCTATGCTCTTCAGGGTAGTGATTATCTCAGTCTGACCTTAAACAAAACCCAAAATATTGTCTCAACTTCTAGGCTATATACATCTCACTGACAAAATATCAAAGCCTATAAAAAAAAAATGCTTGTACTGTACTTCACCACGTGTAAGAAAATCCATGTTGATACTATAACACCTGTAAGTATGTGATATATAACTGAGCCCTGTCCTCTTAGGTGTGTTCTGGGGAACACCACCATCCTGGCAGAGTTTGCTGGGGAGGAGGAGGTGAACCGCTACTTTGCGCAAGGCCAGCAGCAGCAGCAGCTCCCGCCCACCACCAGCTGGCAGCCCAACCCCGGCACCAATCAGACGCGCATGGGCGGAGGCTCGCAGCAGCACGCCATTGGCCATCACTGGAGCAGCGGAGGCCTGGGGGGAGGAGCCAAGACCGGCGGAGGCGGGGACCTGCTGTGGGGGGGTGTGCCCCAGTACTCCAGCCTGTGGGGGCCCCCTAGTGGCGATGATAGTCGCGGCGTCATCGGGAGCCCCAACCCCATCAACACGCTGTTGCCAGGCGACCTGCTGAGTGGAGAGTCCATGTAGGACAACACACTAACAAACCAACCATGAGGATGGATGTTTCAACGCTGGAACAGACAGTGGAAAAATAATAATAAATACACAAAAAAAATGACAATGAACAGGAACAAAACCAAGCAAATCATGTGGCGATAATCAGTATCAACGGAACTGTGAATCGTGTACCGGAAGGCTGGGGGCGACGACACAAGACTGCTGACCCCTACGCCCTTCGGTTTTTAAGTTTTTTTTCTCTTCTTTTTAAAGGGGATTTTGTTTTTAGTATTTGATAAATGTTGGAAGCAAACAAAAATGAAATGCCGAAAAGACTCAATGAAGAGAGAACCATTAAGTGTTTTTAAGTTTTCCATGAATATCGCACATTCTGTGTGAAGTGTTTTTTAGGAGAAGCAATCGAAGAGCTGCCATTTTGAATCTTTCCTTTGCCCACGAAACTCCAAATTGATTAAAAAAAGACCATTCCCAGCATGCCCGTGGCCAATGATGTGGCTCAAAGACCTTTTACTTATGTTATTGTTTTGTTTCCAAGCACTAATATTAGCCTTAAGTGCTCTACTGCAGCCCAGGTCCTCCTTCAATCTCAAGCCTTTTTCATTGTTTTGAAACTGAAGAGAAATTGTGAGTTTGAAAGCTTGCACAATTCCCATCTCTGAGCCAGTGAATGGAACAGAACAAGTGTGATCAACCAAGGTCGTATTCACTAGGAACGAAACGGAAGCAAGCGGACTGAAACTGAGGGACTACCTGAACTTTGTCCAATAAGAAATGCTTGTTTTCGCATGCTGTTGCAAAACGTTTTGCCACGTGTGCGCCTAATGAATATGACCCCAAGTCACTCGGCAGTATGAGGCCTGTCAACACTGACCCAACCAATCATCAGTTAAAACCTTTTTCTGTTTTTTTGGTCGTTCATTTGTTCTTAAAGGGATTTACACTGCTGTTTTTGTTCTTTTTGTATATCAGGCGCATTTTTATATCTATCGCAACATAAGCTGAGAGATTATTACACATCGACCGACCTAGCTGCGTCTGTTTTATGTGTGTACTTGAGTATATGTCTGATGGAACCTAATCATTCACGTCTGGGAGTTCAGATTACCACTGCTCAGAAGAACTACGACTTCAGCTATACTCACCTAACGAGACTTACAGGTGCTTCTTGTCAATTATTAACATTATTTGTCGGTTCCGTTGTTGACCCTCTCGTCCCCATTATGGACCACCAGTTTCTGGAAACGACGACAAAAAAAACCCGCTTCAACTTGATGTGACAGTTACATTGTGCAATATATACGCCAGACCCTTCTTCTTCCGTCCACGCTCAAGTCGAAACAGGAACTGGTTTCTTTACATTTTTCGTTCTTGATATTTGTTGTCATTGATCAAAGCAAAGAACTTAAGAACTACAGAAACTTTACCTTTTCTAATTTTTGATTCCCACCAGGCCACCCTCTTGACCCCCCCCCCATGAAAAACTGTTGCGTTAACTCTTGCCGGAGAGGAGGAGCGAGGATGGTGTTACTATTATAACTGTGTGTTCAGAAACTGTCTCTGCAGCCCTGAAACTCCTCATACGTACACATTGAACTGGGGTACATGAGAAAGCACCATCAGAAAGCCCTTCCTCTCCCAGTTGCCACAGCCACACCGAACAGACTGAATCCAGATGGGGAAGTCACTGGAGATCTGGCACAATACCAAATAAGAGGGGTTTCTCCTAATGCAGTAGATCTACTACGAGTGTTCCTTGTATTTGGTACTGTACAAAAATGTAAAAGATAGACTAAGTAACCTTTTGTCTATTTCAAAGGGTTTTATCATAGCACTTATGAAGAGAGCTAAACGCTTCAACTCGCAAACCAATAAATCAGAAAAATGGAGCAGCAACTTTGAAAACTGAAAAAAAGACACAAAAAAGAACTCTTGCTCTTTTTGTACTGTATCTATACTTGGAAATAACTTCTGGTATTGGTTTGTTTCTCTTTGGTCCAAGGACTTGTATGAACTTTAAAATGGTAGCAGGATGAAGAGAAGAGAAAAAAAGGAAGTCTACTTTTATCTGACAAAAAAAAAGTCTGCAGTGTTTGATTTTTTTCTAAAGACATTTTCTTTTAACTATATCAAAGTGAATATCACTGTTACTCCAAAATGTTTAGCCTTTTTCTTGTCTGGAGACGCTAGACATGCAATGTTACCTGTCTCCGGCCAACGGTCGGTCGGAGTGGGGAGGAGGACGGTGACGGTCCACTGAGTGCCTCTCTGCTGTGGTGCCCATGGCGATGGTCGCTAGGCAAGGCTACCCCACAGCAGCATTTCCTCCTGGGCTGGCACCAAGCTCTCCCATTGGACACCCTCAGCCCGGCAGGAAACCACGCTCCCTCCAAGACTGGCCAATCAGCACGGAGCTAGCTAGCTAACGACCGCGCCAGCAGCACTCGACCTCGTCTCAACCAACCCTCTCCATTTCCCCTAATCTTCTTTCACACAAAGATCACTTTAGCTGGAAGTCAAGAGACAGTCAAATTTCTGGAATTTTGCCAGTGTTTGATGAATTTTATTTAGTTTTCGTTTGACGTTGTGTATTTTTTGATTTGTTATTTTTGTCTACATGCAGTGGTCTTTTCAAGATGGCTGCTTGAAACTAGCCCTTTTCACTGTTCATATGCAGAAACACTTTGGTCAGAGGTGCCTCTGTATGTTCATCCTGTGTATTGAATGCAAACGAGGATCAATACTACAGCCCGTCATTGATTGTCTATTATTAGTTAGTATCTTAACTGATTGATTGATCATTGCTTTGTTTTGGACAGTATTCTGTAGTACTTCCAGGTAGTATCTCAAGACGTGTAAGTTAGACCAATAGGGTGTCTCAGATGGGTGAGTGTGTCCTGCCTGACCCTAGCTGCTCCACCTGGGTTCCACCAGGGCTGTCCCCTCTCGCCCTCTCACACAGCTGCTACGCTACACCCTCCAGTCCCCTCCAAAGCAACCAACCTAGACCACGGCCATGGCCCTCCCCTTGACCAGACATAAACAGCGACTCAGTTCTGTTTCTATGCAAAAGACTAGAGGCTGCGGGCCCTTTACAGCCAACGTGCCAATCCTGCCTTAAGGGTTGAGCACCGACTCACAGAGCTAGACCCAACAACCTCCTGCTGTATGTACCCTTCAGCACTTAGAATATGTCCGCTCCTGGTCCTTATAGCTGGGTTTAAACCACAACACTGTCGTATTCCAAACTTCCACCCTCCCTCTATGGGGAGTTAGTACCACTAGAGTGGAGGTATAGTAGGCCTCTCTTTACTGTGCTGAAGAAGACTGATCTCCTGTCAGCTTGATCTCAGGGTAGGAGACGACGTTAAAAGATGCAGCTCTCTGTATGTATGTCTTTTTGCTGTAGTGTAAGAGAGCCAAGTTCTACACTAACTAATGGCAAGCTGTGCAGTAGTACTATAGACTTGTTTTGGCTGGAGAATTGTTTTTGGGAACGGGATAGTAATGAATTCCCTTCCCAACTATAGGCCTACTGTAATGTTACAATGTAGAGGCCCATTATGCATGTAAGATGCCAATGTTATCCTATGTGCCAATACAATCAAATTATATAGATCTCAAACTAGCCCATGTTATACGATCTGGAGAAAGAGCTCTTCTCTTCCCAGGATGGAGGATCTTTGATAACCTTTGTGATGGAGGATCTTTGATTTACCTTTGTGATGGAGGCTCTTTGATTTACCTTTGTGATGGAGGCTCTTTGATTTACCTTTGTGATGGAGGCAGGGGGGCAGGAGGGATCAAACAGATGGGTGGGGGCAACACACCTCATCCTGAACTACTGAGATAATATGGCCGGGTCTCAAATGGCACCCTGTTCACTATGTAGTGCATTATATAGGGACATAGGGTGCCATTTGTGGGGAATGCCCTGTTGTTGAGGATATAATCTTTACTAAGTTTGGGGGATCCAAGTATCCTACGGTGCACAGTCAGTTTGATGTTGGGTAATCCTGGGTACATATTTTTTTAAACCAAAAATGAATTTCTTGCATTTTAACGTAATTTTAATATGAAGTTTGACAAAAAAAATCTTTAAAAAAAATCTTTAAAAAAATAAACAGACTAAAATAAATAAAAGATCTATAATATGTTAACTTAAGCTCTGCACTTCTAGCTGAAATGTCTCCAGTCCAGCAACCTCTAACTTCTACCATCCAGGGAGTCAGAATGCAGGCTGGGGAGCCTTTTTGTGGATGCTGTATTTATCCTATTTGTTAGTGTTTCCTCTCAAAGCGGACCCACAACTGTATATTTCCACAGACCCAGATGACTTCGGGCCCACTGTATCAGCCCAGGTCGCTCGCCTCACTGTGTCTGCGGTAGGCAACGAGAGGGGGCGCATTTCAAAAGGTACAAAGTCTTAAAAAAAAAAAAATACTAAAATGGCATAAGGCTACCTTTTTGGGACTGTTCGGCGTCCTGCAGCACACTAGCAAAAATCACTATTGCCTGTTTCTGTAACTGCCTTGATCCAAGCTCAGAGAGACCAATTAGCCGGGTGGGGGCCTCCAAACGTCCGCTCGGTGTGTGCACCAGCACTGAGGGGCACGTCATGCTCTCTCTCTACTGCTTAACTATAGATATATACGGATATGTACGTACGGTGTGTGGTAGGTAGCACATCAACAGACACCTTGGATCTCAATCTCTGAAACCTTTTTATTCCTTTTAAAAGGTCTGGGTTCAATACAAACTGAAGATGAGCAATATGTATTCCCCCCGCAAATAAGTGATATGAAGGAAATGGAATGGGGTTAGGGGTTAAACTGGTACTTGATGGATCATGAGTAATGTCTTTCCTACCTGGAGTTGGATATGCACGTTCTGGATTTATGAACATATTACAGTAAGTACCTTGAACTACTTGTACTGTATGTGAATTTGTCTAAATAACCCAACCTGAAATCACCTGTTTTTTAAATGCATACTTTCCCAGTAGAGAAAAATATCATTAAACATATCAACACAAAAATATAAACACAAATACTTGAATCAAGGAGCGCCAATAACGTAATGTGAAGTCTCTTTTGTAAAAAGAAAAAAAGAAAAAAAAGAAATTGACTAGTACATTTCCAAGCTTTTTGAGGTCATCAATTAAAAAATATATAAAAAAAAAAAAAAAAAAGATTGGAGAGAAAAAAGTGCAAAAATCATTTGGTTGTGTGCTTGAAAGTCAAATGTATGTGTGCAAACAACTGTGTGCTTGGCAGGCTTAGGACTGCTGTCATGTTCCATTCAGTATGTTGTGTATTGACATTGTTGTCTGTTCTTTTATTCAGTTTATTTGTTGCTTGTCAAAACTATATTCTGATAGACATTTATCTTCTAACGTTGCACTGAGTGTCTTCTACCCCTCACTCAGCTAATCGTAGACAAACGAGGGGAGAGGGTGACAATTCATGTGTAAATGTTTACTCAAGGACTTAATGGAAAAAAAGTTTTTGTTTTATCTGTAAAATGTTTATCTACCTTATAGTGGCTTTTATTGTGGAATAATCCAAAACAAGGATTATCATTGAGTATTGCACCATTTTGTTCTGATTACATACAAATGTAATGAAAAAAAGACAAAAAAAATGATCTAAGAATTGTGGCCATAGATAGTAGGACTAGTAATCTCTATGTTAACTTCATGGAGAAAGGGATAATGTGGGGAGATGAGTTTGTTACAGGACTCATTTCAGAGGTGCCTATCTTTTTTTTTTTTTTTATGCATAGCCACCTGTCGTTTACAAACATTTCATTTGTCTGAAGTTGAGGAAAAAGGAATTTAGAAGAAATGTTGAAAAAGACAAATTCCATCTTCCATCAAAAAATGAACATAAAACAAACTTTGCAAAATGAAGATTTATGCTACTTTCAGAACTCTGGGATTGATCAGTGTTGTCGTATTTCAATTTCTAATTTCTCTTTTTTGATGTCGACAGACTGTATGTATTGATTTATTTGAATTTTGTCTTGTAAAAAGACAACGCAATTTGCTCACTATCTTGCACACTCGTAAAGATGTGGATCTTGTCTCGGAAAGGCCAGGATTTCCAGAGTTCAAACTCCACCATTTGTATTTAAATTTGAGAGTTTTAAATTACAATAACTTTGAGAAATGTAACTCCAGGCACTGAAAGTTAGGGATTTAAATAGAATATGATATACCATTGCTTCTAAAAAATCCATAGCGGTTACATAATTTACCAAATAAATGACTGAAAATGAACTTTGAGAGAGAAAAAGTAGAGTGCTTTACATGTAAACAAAATTGATCAATGGTTTTAATTGTCAAAGGGCAGTGATAGTTTTACTTATGCATTTTCTTTGAGGTTCCATCCTGTAACTTTCAGGAGCTTTGTGCATTACTGTCTCTGTTCCTGTGGCAGGTATTCAATGAGTTAAGAGATTCTGTCTAATAGATGGTTTTCAGGAGACAGATTTGAAGTGGAGAGGGAGGGGGGGATAGCTGGTTTTTAAAGGATCATGATCTATGCACAAGTGGGAGGGAGAGTCTAGGCCTGCTTTTCTCTTGGGGCCCGGGACTTGTACTCTGGGGTTCAGGGTTTGATGTAGGGGTGTGTCTTTGTGCTACAAATTTGCTATGTTAGATTTTCTTCCCCCTCATCAGATTTATGGCAAAACTTTCTATTGCTTCGCCATGCTGTGTAATCCTTAAGCAATGAGCGCTTATCCTTCTGCTAAAGCACTGTGGGTTATACTGAGAAAAAGCCCATGACTTTTAAGGCGGTCTGGTTTTTGTAGGGGGGGGGGGGGGGGGTGGTACTCTGCCTTTTTATTTAAAAAAACAAGGAGAAATGTCTGTACTGAGAAAGTTGTGGCTTTATGTTTATTTTTCTCCTCATAGAATGTGATTGTTAATGACATGCACCGGAAAAAACATGTTTCCATGAGTTATGGAAGCTTCTTTCGGACTATATTAATAAATTGACATTTTTCTTGGCTGTTAAAGTGTCTTGTTGATTTCTTGTGGACATTTAGTATTAATGCACCTCTAGAGACACAAAAGCCACAACCCCCAGAGGAAGCCAGATAAGGAAGCAACTTTAGACAACTCACACACAAAGAAGCCACACACCACCAAGGAATCCACTTTACACTGGAGGCACCCCTTGTTATACATTTATTTTTTACAGTAAGCTGTTGAGTTAAATCTCTATTGTACTTTTTTTCAGGTCAGTGAGTTCTCAGAATTTGCAAATCACAAAAGGACATTACAGCTTTTACATCCAATTGAACTGCATAGTCGCTTACATATTACCTGTACCCCCGCACATTGACCCGGTACCCCCTGTGTATAGCCTCACTTATTTTGTTGCTCTTCATTTTTCTATATGCTTAACTTTTAAGGGCTTGTAAGTAAGCATTTCACTGTCAGGTCTACACCTGTTGTATTCAGCACATGTGACAAATACAATTAGATTTTGAAGCCATGCTGTGGTTCAGCACACCATGGGACCATCCCACTGACTCTGGTTAATGCAGATCATTTCTGATATGTAGCATGGTCAATGTGGAAAGGCGCTCTCTAGCCCCTTTTATACCTGATGCGAGCATGTGTCCTTTGTCCTGGAGCTTGTCCACATATTAGCCATTCCACAGTCTGCATTAAGACCAGGTTTCCTGGTCCCATCCGGTATTCAAAATATTGAGACATCTTGACGCCATAATGGTTATATCATTCTACACTTGATATCAAGACAATTTACCTGACTATATTCTGAGGTCAGGAAGATCTGATCACAATGCATGTAATAGTCTACATCTGTCTCAGAACGTAGACAAAGGACGGGATGTTAGCACCAGGTATAAATTTGTATTTTGTAAGTCCTGATAATGGGATGGCCATGATTCTTGTCTGTTTCCAGCATAGGATCAATCTCCATGATTGGCAAGAACGACAGTTCCCTGTGGACTGGACAAATGTACCATGTCAAAATACAACACTAATAAAGACAAGTATTACACTTTTAATATTTTTTTTTGTTTAATAAATACAATACCTTTAAAAAGTTAAGCAAGGCTACAACATTTAGCTGCCAGCATTTACAAAACAAAGTTAGGTGGATGTATGTTTGTCCAAATTTAAGGTTATGTAAGTTGTAGTTATAGTCCAGACTCCAGTTTATAAATGAATAGTCAAACACCATGTTGGTGAGATTGGGCTGACCTTGTTCCTCACATCTCCCCAGCAGTTTCAGATACTAGCGGTGACTCTTCGGGCCTCTCGTAGTGGTTTTCCTGTCGAGAACTGAGAGGGGGGTTTTCATAGGCAGAAGCATCCATTTCCTCCAGATGCAGGGGGGGCCTCGGGTGGTAAGAGGGAGACACTTTTCCATTCCGGTTGGGGGGCCGCACCCCAACCATCTCCTCGTAGGTGGAAGCCTGGTGGGGCTGCGGTTTGACACAGTCTCCTCGGGTCTTACCCTGACAGAGGACAGAAGCCAATCAGAGAAGGCAGCAGGTGAAAACAACTAGTGAAACTAGTGTCTTTCCTGTGTGAAATGTGAATAGTAAGAGGATGGATGCTTTGATTCAGTGGCATCCTTCCTCAATTTGAGGTGTTTGACAAATCACTGGTTCTTAATCATACCTGTCAGAAATCATTGTTATGGTACTGACAATTTGTCACTTGAGGAATACAGTAGCTACCAAATGAGTAAGTAGCTAAATACATGACAATATCATGTCTCCCCAGTCAACAATCATAGAGGTTACAAAGTGGCTTTATAAACTCAGAGCAAAGAACTGTTTGATGTCATATGAATGAGAAATTTGCAGAATGTGAGGTTGTAATGCTTTTTAAATTATGACCATAAAAGCAGCAAAAAACTGGAGTGGCAACCATTTATATAAATAATATTCTGTGTGTCAATCTTTTTGTCCATAGTAAGTAGGTTACAGTCCTACTCACATAATGAGCCACTCCCAGGGCCATAAGGAAGATGAGTAACAGCCCCACAACAGCAGAAAGGGCATAGAGCAGTGGAGTGTAACCAGTACAGCTACACCTAACACCTGGGGAAACAATGAGCAATATGTAGTGTCAGACTTTAAAGAATGTCAAATCACTTCCTAAATTAAAAATACATTGACAACCTTTCATATACTGTGTATGATGGACATGAAATTAATTACTAACAGACCATTGTCTGTTTGATAATTGTTACCTGGGTTACTGAATTGGCTACTAGAGTTAATAAACAATACAGCGTCATAGAAACAGCTTCCACAGATGACCTGGACATTTACTGGCATGAATTTACCGTTTAAAGGGATAGTTTGGGATTTTGGTAGATTCATTTTTGCATACCATTTTATGTCTGTGTGCAGTTTGAATCATTGCGCTAACGCTAGTTAGCATTGTCTCTCCTTCATACTAGACGCAGACATAAAAAGAAATATACACGAGTTCATCCGACTCTGGGGAAGTAGATAGCGTTCCTTGCCAAAATCACAAACTATCCGTTAAAACCAAAACCACTGACCCCAGTGTCCTACTGCATCTGTCTATTTTCAAAATGAGTATAAAGACCGATGTGGGGAGGGGAAGTGGATAGACTTTTCGTAAAGGTCTGGTCAAAAACTTGTCTAGACAGACAACGCATAGGCACGCAAAGAAAGTTCCCAATGTGATGTGTAAGCTCAACGAATGAACAAGCCTTACTAAATCAAGTGTTACTTGTTTATATCCACTAGCCCCATATAAATCAGGTGTCTTATTAGGTTGAATCCACTAGCCCTATGATAAACACCCACCTTGCACAGACACAAAGTACACGTGTCTCCCTAGCCTGGCACTGTTGTCGGACCTGCTGGGGAGCAGCAGCTCACAGCTGTAAAAGGCGCTAACTTCCGGCTAGATCTTTAGCAGGGTGAGGTTGTATGCCAGGCCGCCCAGCCCCGTGCCCAGGTGAAGCCTCTCTTCTGGGGGGAACGAGGCAGGGGAAGAGGGGCGCTTTGAGTGGAACAGCACCTCCACTGGAGCCCGGCCCCACCGCCTCTTCAGGCATACCCCTTCCATGGCCGAGGGGGAACCGTAGGGGGCGAGGCAGGGGAGGACAGCTGAACCCCCGGCGCACGTCTCTATCAGGCCTACATCCATCTTGTTGTCTGGGACATTTTCTCCAGATGGGAAACAAACACTAGTATGACTGGCTTTGTGGACGGGGTAGAGGAGAGTATGTTGCTAGAGCCAGGGCTATTCTAAGGAGGAAGCAGTGGCAGGATGCATAACATGAACAGCGTGGCTCAGCTGTGGCGTCTGGAGTCATTACCAAAAAAAGGGAAACCACGCAGGCTACTGTGACTGTTTGACACACATCATGGTGTCAACAACTCCATTCGCATCAAGAAACATAAAAAAGGAAATAAATTAAGGAATCCATAAAGAATACTCACCAACATTGTCGACGTACAGAAAGAACTCCATATTGCTTGGAATCTTTTGATCGACGCTGGAGGCATCGGGGAAGACAAACTCGCAGTAGTAGAGGTCTGTGTCTGTTCCGTTCAGCTGGTTGATGGTCACGTTGACCCGGTGAGTACTCGGGTCTCCCGTGACATGGATGCGCTCTTTGACGTCATCGTAAAACGAAGGCTTTTGTTCAGTATACATGAACAGGACCTCTTGGTTGGGCTGCAGCCACTTGCGTTTCAGGTAGAGCCCAATGGGCCTGGAGGCATTGAACTCAGAGATACAGTAGAACTCTACAGAGTCACCCTGCGTTCTCTCCAAGAATTCCATATCACAGAACACTAGGAGGCAACATATAGAGAAGGTAATACAACGTTAGCTCCCCGTTTTTATTTTACCTTTATTTAACAAGGCAGTGCCATTAAAAACGAATTCTTATTTACAATGGCGGCCTCCCCAGGCGCAACCCCCCAGACGACGCTGGGCCAACTGTGAGCCGCTCTATGGGACTCCCAATCACGGCCGATTGTGATACAGCCTGGAAACGAAACAGGCTGTCTGCAGTGACGCCTCTAGCATTGAGACGCAGTGCCTTAGACGGCTGCGCCACTCGGGCGCCCCGTAAGTGTCATTGGTTGTTTTTTATGGCTTGTTGGTGGTCATATAAGGGAAGCCCACTGTACTGACGCATGGTTTGGACCTCCCTACCCTGGTCAAGAAAGCATCTGCATAATGATCAATGTAGTGATATGGAACAGATACAGGCCTCTGGTTAGACTAAACCAAACAAGTGCTGTTTTTATAGGCATTAAACTACTCCATGATAAAGTCATCCAAAACTTGCAATGGCAGAAGAAAAATTCCAACACCACAGGAGGTCGGTAGCACCTTAATTGGAGAGGACAAGCTCGTGTTAATGGCTGGAGAGGAATGAGTGGAATGGTATCAAATCAATCAAACCTGTGGTTTCTATGTGTTTGATGCCATTCCATTCACGCCAGCCATTATGAGCCGCCCTCCCCTCAGCAGCCTCCTGTGGCCAACACAGTTCCCAATAAACTAACCCCACACCAAAAGTTGCAAAAACAAGACTTACCCAACACTGTATGTGTGATGAGCAGCAGCCAAACACCTGTCAGATGAAGAGTCATGACTTCCCTTGTTCTTATATGATGATGCTATCACACACTGAGCAGCATGCAGTGAGCCTCAGACATAAGTGTCTGTATTAAACTAGAATTGTTGAGTGTGACTCACTTGACTGGGGGGGGGGGGGGGGGGGTCTCAGCCAGATGAGGGGAAATTGGTGACTAGCTACAGGAACTTCTCCACCTCAAACCATAACAGGAAGACTACTCACACGTGTCACAGCAAAAAGCCACACCCACCTTTACATAATTACTACAAAATATTTATCTGTAAAGATGAGGGTTCTGCAAATGCAAAATACTGAAGCCAGACAGAAAGTGTGTTGACCTTATACTAAGAGTATAAAATACTGAGTATTTAGCCAGTTGTAAAGCTGCAAAAATCTGTCAATTTCAGCCAAATACTGCTAATAAGAGAATATATTTAGGTATCAAAACATTAGTTACTTTGAAGTTGTTTAAGGTTTATAAAATGTTATGATATAAGTTACAACATACCACAAATGACCAACTATTCACTGTAACGTCGTGGGAGATATTGCAAACAGTTACTTGAGAAAGTCAAGTTCACGACCCAAGACCATCTAGTGGTCCTCTTACAAAGATGGTTCAGATCTGTCCTGTTCCTGGTATAAAATGGGTTTTTAACAAGATAGGCTTGAAAAAACAGACAGTGAAAATTGTACACAATACACATGATTTATTCTTATAATAGTGTGTTTTGATACAAAGCATTTGGATTTTTACATTAGGATACATTTATGCACATCAGCAAGTGGAGAGAAACTGTGATACTGCCTACATTGTCTTGTGAAATAACATGTCTATTTGTTTTATGTGAAATGTATAGTTAATGAACAAACAGGCCAATGTTCCCTTTAAAAGAACGTTATAGGATGCATGTTGACAATTATAACTGGGGAGAACTCAATTATAATGGTGACGCTAATCCGAGTAACAGTTTAAGGTATTAATGACAGCAGCACATCCAAGACAGTTTTGAGCATTGTTGCGAGAGTTGGAAGAGGAGTTCGGACGAGTGTTGACGACGACATCCAACAAACCAAATACTATAACCCATAAGTATTAATAAGTAAACAATGATCATAACTTTTTTTTAAACATTACTGTAATATGGTCTGGGAATGTTTTCAAATGAACTTGTCAATCATTATTTTACAACAGCCATGTGCAGTGCCTTCCAAAAGTACTCACACCCCTTGACTTTTTCTACTTTGTGTTACAGCCAGAATTTAAAAATGGATTAAATTGAGATTGTGTCACTGGCTTACACAATACCGCACAATGTTTAAGTGGAATTGTTATTTCGAACTTTTTACAAATTAATTAAATGTAAAGCTGAAACGTCTTGAATCAAAAAGTATTCAACCCCTTTGTTCTGGCAAGCCTAAATAAATTCAGGAGTAAAAATTTGCTTAAGTCACAATAAAAGTTGTATGGACTCACTGTGTGCAATAATAGTGCTTAACATGATTTAAATAACTACCTCATTACTGTACCCCACACATACAGATAAAAAGGTCCCCGAGCCGAGCAGTGAATTTCAAAACAGATTCGCCACAAAGACCAGGGCGATTTTCAAATGCCTCGCAAAGGGTATCTATTGGTAGGTGGGTACAATTCAAATAAAAAGCAGACATTGAATATCCCTTTGAGCATGGTGAAGTTATAACACTTTGGATAGTATATCAATTGTGGTGGAAGACTCAGAATGAGTTAGGTAACATAGATAATTAAGATGTCTTATCTGCATAATATGCTTAAATGATATGCTTGTTATTAGAATGTATCCCTTTGGACTCTGGTGTTGGTAGTTGCACTTCCTCCCTCAGCTGGGGCCCAGAGAGGGGAGAAGTCAGGCTCGTCTTTCACATGCCACTAGTGCTATGCAGAATATCAGAAAGAGAAGAGGACAGGAGGGAGCATTGTCTTCATTTGTGAATGTGTCTTTACCTATTCTAAACCATGTGAAGGGATGGCGTAATTGATGGGGAACCACTTGTCTCCACAATGTCTGTGAGCCAGTCACTCCCTCCTTGGGGGAGATAAGGTCTGAGAAAAGATGTGGGGTAGTGTCTGGAACCATTGTATGTCATCTCTGATGTTGCACCTGTCCTGGGGGAGTGTATGACCTAGAGGCTCACTCCCCTTAGTGTCCAGGCGTGTGGTCAAGAAGGGGTTTTACTTGAGATGGAAGTATCTGGAGTTGACAATTGAGTTATGCCATAGAATTAATTGGTGTTTCTGTGCTTTGAAGTACCAGGAACGAGATCGGAGCCTCGTCTTAGGGGCCAGACTAAATAAGAACAGTCTTCAAAGCAAATGCTATCTGGCGGGATACTCCTTTCTCATATATCAAGTTTCACCCTGTGACCCATTCCATGCATCTGTTGTTTGTCAGGAAGACTAAAAGGGCATATCTTTTCTATAAAAGATATGTATTCTTCGTATGTCAGAGCTACTCGCCACAACACTTGGAAGTGTTGAGCCGACCAGCCTCATCATTATAGAAGCAATGACTCTATGCTTTCCTTATTAATACGTTTTGAATAAAGTAATATCCTGATTGGTGATTGACCTCGTCTCTCATTGATTAGAATTTCTACCACACAATACACCCAGTCACTACGGAGAGGAAACCGTTCAGGGATTTCACCATGAGGCCACGCTCACCATTACAAAATGACTCCAAAATATTTATCTGCAAAGATGAGATGGTTCTGCAAATTCAAAATAAAAGGTACATTTGAGTTTAATGGTTGTGATCGAAAACTGATGATTGATCAACATTGTAGTTACTCCACAATACTAACCTAAATGAGAGTGAAAAGGAAGCCTGTACAGCATAAAAGACGTGGCAAAGAAATGTACTTTATGTCCTGAATACAAATTGTGTTTTGGGCAAATCCAACACATCAATGACTACCCCCTCTTCATATTTTCAAGCATGGTGGTGATGGCTGCATCATGTTATGGGTATGCTAGTCGTCAGCAAGGACTAGGGAGTTTAGGATAAGAAGAAACAGAATAGAGCTAAGCACATGAAAAAACCTAAATGAAAACCTGATTCAGTCTGCTTTCCAAAAGACACTGGGAGACAAATGTACCTTTCAGCAGGACAATAACCTAAAACACTGGTCAAATATACACTGGAGTTGCTTGAATGTAACTGAATGGCCTAGTTAAGAGTTGACTTAAATCTGTTTTAAAATCTATGACAAGACTTGAAAATGGCTGTCTAGTAATGATCAACAACCAAATTGACAGAGTTTGAAAAATATGCTAATATAATACAATCCAGGTGTGGAAAGCTCTTAAGAGACTTACCCAAAAACACTTGCGCTGTAATGGCTGACAAAGGTGATTCTAACATGTAATGATTGACTCAAGGGGTTGAATACATATGTATTTCATTTTCAAACATGATTTCACTTTGTCATTATGGGGTATTGTGGGTAGATGGGTGAGAATCTATTTAATCCGTTGAATTCAGGCTGTAACAACCAAATGTGGAACAAGTCAAGGGGTATGAATACTTTCTGAAGCCACTGTACATCATAGCCGATGTGAAATCCTACTTACCAAATGAGTGGGGTAAAAATGTGTCCAGTTTCCACCGAACAGCCCCCTTCACCATCAGACAGAAAGAGGCAACAATGGCACACCACAGCATTCAACATTCATTACATTTGTATGCAACCAAATGGTGTAACAAATCTTGAGCAAGTACTTTAGAATAACTCTACAATACTCAAAACAATGTACAAATCTTGGAAAAACTCCCAAAATGCATTACTTCAGATTCAATAACTAGTTACTACTAAACGGTACATCCGGTGCAAGATACAGCCACACTATGGTAAGGGAATGGGTACTTACAGATATAACTGACCTGTTTCGCAAGAAATCTGTGTTTTAGGCTGAAAAGCAGATAAGGACATTACCATCAAAATAGACATGGGCTTACAAAAAGTTTCAAAGTAATGGTTTTTCGATTTTAATATGCTATGCAGTGTTTCCCCCAGTATTTTTGTTTCCAACAGCGGTGGCAAAGTTAGCATGTGGGGGTAGTGGGCATGACAAATGGCACATTTTAGCGGCCCTCCTCTCGGCCAGAGAACCTGTAGCTGTTCTAAAACAAATTTTCTGCAATTCTACACATTTTGACATGAACATTTTAGTTTTAAAGCTACATTTTCTACAATGGCTTATGCATTGTTCCTAATTTATCTAAATGACAAACAAAATCAAAAGGGGCCCTATATCATGACATTTTTTTATTTTACATTCTCCAACTGTCTAGTCCTTATTTTGGCGATTTTTAGTTCTCAAAAATATATTGTGCCATTATCGTTTCTATATTCCTGGTTTTAGTCATTTAATTTAAAAAAAAATTGCAGTGGCGGCCACGGTTTAGCAGCGGCGTTGTGCCGCTGCTAAATACATATAGGGGAAACACTGATGCACCATAGTGGAATAACACCAAATAAGGCCCTCTGACTTGAAAAGCTAGACACCCAGAGGACATGAGTAGGTAGTTTAGGAAAAATACACCCAACATCAAGTAAAATGTATATTTATCATCAACCACTCACACAGAGTATAGAGCACTTGCATGCAAATGTTAGTGAACCTAAGGTGAGGAAGATAAACTGATTCAGGGTGCAGGTTTAAATGATTGGATTACTATTATTAAAGAACATCAGGCTATAAACTTGTCTGCATCAAGACTATTTGTATATTAAAACATGTTTAAAAATACCAGATCTGGAATGTTGACATTCTATTATTTGAGCAATATTTCATAAATACAACATTTATGTACAAACCTTCATGATGAAGGTACTAACCTCCATGGTACAAACCTTCATGAAGCCTCATCCCCATCCACGGGTCAGGAAGAAAACAGTGTTGGATTTTAAGTGAGTTTTATTACAACATAGATTGTTTAAAACAGTACAGAGAATAAATTCAAACAAGTTACCCTTTTGATCATGGAATAAACCTGAAATAAGAATGAAGCTAGAGACTGATAGATAATAATAATAATCCATAGATCTGGTGGTAAACTACTAAACAGTTGGAATCGTCATCATAAAGGAGGACCCTCACCAACCATACGGTTGGGGACAGGGCGTCCAACAACACACAAGTGTGCTGTGAGGGCCTCGTCACCGACTTACTCTACACAACAGAAAATCATATATTTACAGGAAACTTGCCTTTTTGTAAGGGGAGGGCGATACGATCATGTTACTCCAGCAGCGAGCAGTCAAAACAATATGAACCATATTTAACACACTTCACTTCTACAAACCTGAGTGAAACATAAGAAAAACACCATACATGTATCAAATCTGCACAACGACAAAGTTGTCATTATCATCAAGTTGTTTTGTGTGTTTTGTTGTTTCTATGTTTTTCCCCATTAAAGATGTCATGTTAAATGTCCGTGTGCTGCGTATATATATATTTTTTCATCAATACTTTTCTTCACCATCACTGGTTGGTCTTACAGCTCATTGGCTTGGGCTAGTTTTAAAAAGCACAAGGTGAGAAAAGGTTTAACCTCCAAACCTAGTGAGGGGTCAGGTCGTTGCGACTGCTTCAGTATCGTCCCGCAGGAGACATGACGGGGGGCCGCATGCCCATGGGAGGCCCTCCTTGGTATCCCATCGGAGGGCCCTGCCCATACGGAGGCATCCCACCCTGCATGTAGCCAGGCATGCCCTGGGGGGGACCACCATACTGACCTGGAGGGAGGAGGAAGTATATTGAAACATCACGATCACAATGCAAGCAAACGCAAAAAAAAACACGTTTTGACTGGTATGATACTTGGTCTTTCGTGCCATCAAAGGCCACAAGTTTCTCTCCATCAGATCATTTTTTGGTCTAGTGATGCCATAACATCTTACCGTGCATGGGGTGCCTCATGCCAGGCTGCTGCGGAGGCATGCCCTGCTGTGGGGGCATCATGCCGCCCACGGCCGCCACAGGAGGGGCAGACATGTGAACCTGCCCCTGCCTGGGCACGTTACGCTGGTACCGGGGCAACTGAGCCCGTCGCTCCTCCTGTTACCGGGCAGACAAACACAGAGAGGATTCTTAGACAGGACACAACACTAGTCTATCCCTTTCAGTGCAACGGCAAGGACAAATCACACAACTCAATTACATTATATTTGACTAATTTGTTTTGAACAAATATTACAAGTATCACAACAGTAACGCGACATAGAAAAATGTACTTTCTCATTCATTACTTACTGTGAAAGGGCAAAACGCAAAGCAGGAGCAACTTACCAGTGAGATATCCTCATCAGGGTGGATCAACTTACTGGTTGCACTCATGGTGGTGAGGGTGGCTGGCTTATTGGTCACTGTGGCGGGGGGCTTGGCCACAGTGTTACTAGGGGGATTAGAGGAGGATGAGGAGGCAGAGGACTGGGTGTAGGCGGGGAATGTTGCTTTGGGAGGGTCAGAGGAGGTGGAGGGCGCGCTGTGGGGCACAGCTCCAGAGGCACTCTGCTGGGCCTGGGAGACCGGAAGGAAGATGCACTGTCAGATGGGTGAGTGACTCATCATGATCACACACACACACACACAGATTACAATGCTCTCCTCACATAGGAATCAGATATTCAGACATTTGACCTACTGATTCCTTAGAAGTGCTTTCTAAACAGAATTTGTCCCATGATTTTTGATCACAAGCGATTGGTTGATTCCTCAGATTTCCACAAGCAGAGTGCACTGTACATCAAACTAACGCTGAACAGATTATCACTTTAAATGACTGGAAAATATCAGTTTCAAAAAGTGATTGAAATATCAGTTCAGCTGAGACACTCAAGAAAAACTCATATCATATCACACATTGCTGATGAGCATTGCATTGTGCAAAATACCATCTGAGGAAATCCATGACAAGTCAGGGGAGGGGAAAAATAAGCAAAAAGCAAGCTGTGCCTAAACAAAAATACATATTTTAAATCACCAATCCAGTGCTAAGAAAACTAAGGCAGGCCACACACGGGCATGCAGCAAGTCCTCCTAAGGGAAAGCCGACCGGCAGCTCATCCTTTTGGTGGAGCGGTTCACAAAAATGCACACGGAATGACAAAAATCCTGTTGAATATGTTAACTTAAGTTCATATGTCAAAACACAGACATTTTGTAGCATTCCCAACCAAATCAAGCTGATATGCTGCATGCCACAAGAGTCTATGGGACATGGAAGTGAAAGAGTCCTGCCTACTTGTGGAGTGTTAGAGAACAGAGGCTTAGAGGCAGCAGACTGAGAGTCTGCAGTGCTACTGGGAGAGGCTGTGATGGTGTTTGGAACATGAGAGCCCATCTGCAGCATAAAGAAGAGAGGCAGAGTGTGAACAACACTAGCAGAACCTAGAGTGAATACCAGCAGCTCTGGAGAGGAAAACGAGGGCATTTTGATAATGACATTTAGTTCCTTACTATGGATGCATTACTGATACAACGCTGGTATTGCTGCTCCCTATTAGGCTTGGGCGGTATACCATATACCGGGGTATTTGGAAATAGCCACAGGACGGTTTTTCAATACTGTTGAAACTATTTCTTTGAAGATTGCATAAATGTGAATATTTGTTGCTACATTTCAAGTAAATACCTGCAGTTAACTTGTGCAATATGTTAAGAGATAATGATTGCGTATTTCATTTCACCTGTCAGAATTTTTCATTATGAAGCTTACCGCTAGTACCCAGTCACATGGTGTTTGTTTACAAGCACACAATAACGAGACACCAGAGCCTTGTGAGTCATTCATTGTTGTGCAGCACACGCCAGATGGAATTCACAACTAAATGTTCACCAGCTAGATATTTTACAACTTTTAAGTAAAAACGGTCTAAAATGCACTAAATGCTCTGCAGCTATACATTTGGTTTGCTAATTTAGTCGCTAGTTAGCTATCTAGCTAAGTGGTTAGCGTCTTACAAAATTTATTATATTGCCGGTAACAGCAGAAAATCCCCTCTTGGATCAAGAGCCTTGCTGTCTAATAATTGTGTTGTACGTGCAGCAACCTGTAGCATTTCTGAGTTACTTTTAGCTGGGATGTCACTTTGTGAGCTGGGATGTCTGTCCTGAAAATAGTTTAGGTCAGAGGCTGTCTAAATGTTCGCGATGCTCTCTTTATCATTTAGTTTGCATTCTATGGGATTTTACATGTACTTATTAGCATTGCTAACCTTTGGATTACAAAAGCTCAGCGGGGGTTTGAAAATAGTGCCCCTTGTGTTCAGTGCCGGTATTACCGAATATACCAATATGGCACAAGGTCAGTATGAAGGTATGACACTCTGGATACTGCCCAAGCCTACTCCCCATCATTAATGATGATATTCTGATAGTATGCATGTGCCTGAGATGAGCGCACCAGTACAACCATCTTAATAAAGAGGAAATCCTCTTGGTGAATTATTCAATGGACACCATTTAAAATGAACACGGTAAACCAATGAGACAGTTATGACAAGATACAGCTCCATCCCACCTCGCCTCTTGGCAAGGTGACCCACCTGTACTGCGCTGGGGAACAGGGGCTTGCTGACGGCAGCAGGGGCTGCTGCGGCAGGTCGGGGCATCCCTGCCGGAGTGGGGACCTGGGCCATGTGGGGCATACCAGGACGGTGACCCATGTGTGGTGGCATTCCTGAAGACAAGACATCAGGTCTCAATATCAAATCACAGTTATTTCTCAGGAAGTTAGGGAATCCATGACAAATATCATAGCAGGTCGTTTCTAGGTCATGATAGAATTGAGAATAAACATGATTTTGCTCTACTAGAGCTTGGACAATAAACCGAAAATGATCGACATCGACCACTTATCGTGGGCATTTTGCTGATATCGTTCATTATGATAACCTATAGGGCCCTACTAGAGAAATGTGAAGTTTGAAACAAAATACGTTTGCTAATATAGGTGATTGATAACCAGACAATTGATAGCTACAACATTCAAAGTAGTAGTAGTAGTATTTTTAAGGGTAATATTAAAACTGTGGTGCACATTCATGTTATAAGCTTATCGTTAAATAGATTTGTGTCCATGTCGGCCAGCTCTATGCTAGTCTTCTGAACTTGTCAGCTCTCTCACAAGCCTCATATAGGAGAATAGTCCTAGATGAGAGAGGTGAGAGAGCCACAGTGCTGTAGCCCCTGTCAATGCCATTCCACCCCACTGGGTGCAGTGACTGGAGTAAGGGAGGGGAAGAGGGGTACCGACAGTGCTTACCTGGCGGCATACCAGGCATCCCTTGCATCATTGGAGGCATCATCCCTCCCATCCCATGCATCATGCTGTAAGGAGATCAAACCAACAGGTGCGAGTTACAATCTGAATGATCAAATCTAACTGTCTGATGTTTTAATAATAAGGCAGATCCTGCAGCGACGGAGCAGTTCAGGGCGACATTTAACTCCTGCAAAGAGTGAGCAAACGCACCGTGGCTTTGTGTGTCATTGAGAGAGGAAAATGTCACCCACTGAGTAGTATGAGTTAGTACTCACCCTGGTGGCATTCCGTGCATACCAGGGGGCATCCCATGCATCATGGGCGGGACACCGTGACCTGGCATCATAGGGGGCATTCCTGCATTGGGAAGAAAAGGGAAGGAAACTAGATTTTAAGCAATACACCAGGTATAATTTATTAGCCATTATTTGGTGACGCTGGGAATGTATTTTTTTCCAGTTTGTGGTTTGTTCAGAATGGGCATGATTCATTCACAATTCAGAGCAGTTGAACATTTTTGCCAATCATCATTACTTGATGCGAATGTCTTACTGGCTGAACACAGCAATCGTATGGCCATTCAGCCCATGTTCTACCTGAGTAAGCTCCTGGTGGCATGCCTGGAGCCCTGGCCCCGGGGGGGATGCCTGGCTGGGCCATGGGAGGGACGTAGCTAGCCTGGGGCTGGGCAGCAGGCATCTGCTGCTGAACGAACGAAGGGCCTGGAGCATCATCATCGTCGTCATCCTCGTCAGAGTCGTCCTGATTCTGCTTCTTCTTCTGGCTCTCTGAACACAAAGTAAAGGGGTATTTTAGCCACACAGCAGTTCTTTAAGATGATTTGTTATGGCTGTAGACTTCTATGGTTCTCAGTACAAATGCAGGAAATTTTGTTTACACTAACTAACCCTGTTTTTGTTCTAATGTCCGTCTCCTCTCCTGCATATCCTTCTCTGGAATTCCTTCCATGCCATAGATTTCCAATTCTATGTCTACCCTTCCAGGTATGGCATTGGGGACCCCGTCAATGGTCTCTTTGTGAACCTGAAACACACACGACCCACGCCATCAATGATTCATATCACAAATAAAAGGTATGACCACACAGATTAATGAATAACCAACATGTTGTTAATGTGAATACCAACCTGCATACAGTGGATTGCCAGCCCTGGACCAGTGTACAACTTCTTGTGACATATATGGCACTTAAAATGTTTGGCCTTTTGATGTTGGATGAGGATCTTTTCATCATCGAAATCTCGATTACAATACCTTCAAGTTGTGAATTAAGGAAATGTCATAGAGTATATACTAACGTTAGCAACCTAACTTAGCTAGTTGGTTTCATTCAATCGAGGGTGCCTCCTCCCTGCTATTAACGTTAATCCTTTATTTGAACGTAAGGTATAGTTACTCTTTGTGCACAACTTCTGACCACCATCTATGACAAAGTATGCCGACTAAGCCTCATAAACTGGGTAGTTGCAGATAGCTACATAATGAATACAATAATTTACTTTGCTAACTAATAATGCCGCTAGCTACTTAGCTAACATAGCTAGTTTTCCGCCTAAAATGTTCGTCAATATACACCATTTGGGTTTACTTTGTTGAGATAAAACTAAAAGAGAGTGTTGGAAAATGTAAATGCCACAACATTATTACAGAAATACGACAACGTATCAAAAGTGCGAACAGGTCTTGTGAGGCCTACATTATCTTACTTCGCTAGCTACCTTGCTAAGCATTCGAGCCCTCACTTTCTTTTCATGCGTTTTGTCTATTCCCCAAACCAAAGGATACCAGCACCATGGCTTCATCTGCTTCTTCTTCTTTCGCCCCATCTTTCAGATAGTACTTGGAAAGCTAACGTATAATAACAAACACTGAAATTCGTTCTTATTGTGTCATAAACATTAGCGACATGCTGTATGACAACGCCGAAAATGGCGCTTCTTCAAGTGGAGGAAGTGGATTATGATTGCACCCACAATGCTGTACTGATGGAACACGTGCACAATTCCCTAAACAAAAGTGATTTAAAGATGAACGTCTTTCCAGTATATTGACGAAGTTGTACTTTTTGGGGGATTTGGTCCGAAATAAACGGAAATGAATAATCATACCAAATTATTATATTATTTTGTGTTTTTCTGCTCGCGTCATTTCAATGCATTCTGTGCTGGTGTAATAACTTTAATGTCCACATGGAAGCGACATTGCACCATACTATTGTATGGTGATGAAGGCGTCAATGCTGTGATCAATTCAAATGTCGATATATATGGATTATATATACACTGCTCAAAAAAATAAAGGGAACAATAAAATAACACATCCTAGATCTGAATGAATGAAATATTCTTATTAAATACTTTTTTCTTTACATAGTTGAATGTGCTGACAACAAAATAACACAAAAATTATCAATGGAAATCAAATTTATCAACCCATGGAGGTCTGGATTTGGAGTCACACTCAAAATTAAAGTGGAAAACCACACTACAGGCTGATCCAACTTTGATGTAATGTCCTTAAAACAAGTCAAAATGAGGCTCAGTAGTGTGTGTGGCCTCCACGTGCCTGTATGACCTCCCTACAACGCTTGGGCATGCTCCTGATGAGGTGGTGGTCTCCTGAGGGATCTCCTCCCAGACCTGGACTAAAGCATCCGCCAACTCCTGGACAGTCTGTGGTGCAACGTGGCGTTGGTGGATGGAGCGAGACATGATGTCCCAGATGTGCTCAATTGGATTCAGGTCTGGGGAACGGGCGGGCCAGTCCATAGCATCAATGCCTTCCTCTTGCAGGAACTGCTGACACACTCCAGCCACATGAGGTCTAGCATTGTCTTGCATTAGGAGGAACCCAGGGCCAACCGCACCAGCATATGGTCTCACAAGGGGTCTGAGGATCTCATCTCAGTACCTAATGGCAGTCAGGCTACCTCTGGCGAGCACATGGAGGGCTGTGCGGCCCCCAAAGAAATGCCACCCCACACCATGACTGACCCACCGCCAAATCGGTCATGCTGGAGGATGTTGCAGGCAGCAGAACGTTCTCCACGGCGTCTCCAGACTCTGTCACGTCTGTCACGTGCTCAGTATATTTCCAGCCCTCCCCCACCACGGCTAAGGGCTTTTCTTACGAGCAACGCGGAGTGCCTGGATACAGCCGATTAACCGTGGTATATTGGCCATATAACGCAAACCCGCGAGGTGCCTTATTGCTATTATAAACTGGTTACTAACTTATACGGTCTAATATACCACGGCTGTCAGCCAATCAGCATTCAGGGCTCGAACCACCCCGTTTATAATACTGAATAGCACAAACTTGCAATGCATACCATGCATTATGATATGGATGTTCAATTTCATTTGATTCAATAAAATGTTATAGAAAAATGTATTAGATCAGTACATAGACTCAATAGGGCCTAGATTGTGAGTCCCCCAGCCCAGTGCCTTGCATATAAGCCAGACTCATTTGAATAACTGAAAATAACTATACCCAGTGCTGTGCTCAGCAGTCTGAGCAGAAAGGAAACAATAAATCTACTTCAGAGAATCTCCATCTCCACCCTCCCTCCCTTCTCTTTAAATCCCTCCCCCTCCATCCCTTTCTCTCCCCTCCCTCCCTTTCTCTCTCCTAGGTAAATGATTAATTTGGAAAATGGGATATTTATGCAAGTGAGTAAACACAACAGATGCCAATTTCAGGGCTCCTAATGAATGTTAAATTGTATGCATTGGGAGCTGCTGTTGTTTCCCATATGGCAGTGACTAGACTAAAGAGAGACCACAGTGGCAGGCCTCCATCTCTGAATGAATTAGGACTGACTCTTGTGTACTCAAGCATTTATTTTATTTGTATGTATTTTTATTTTATTTTTATTTATTTTTTACAATAAACTAAAACACACGTTATCAAAAACAATAGACAACTTAACTTTTACATACATTTCCACAAATATGAATGATATCACACTTGCTCAGACCCACATGTTCCCACCATATCCACACCCAATGTTGTTTCTAATGCTTGTAAGACCTCAAATTGTTTTATGTTGTTTCTGTCTGTAGCCAGATTTTAAAATATATATTTAAATAATAAGGCATGTAATTTCGTTTATTATGTTTCAAAACTCCCTCCATCAATATCAGTTATTTTTAAGTCTTGGATCCAATAGTTTCTATATGTTTTGAATAGATTGTCAGTTGAGTAGACTGTCTGCAAGGTTTTGTATATCTGACCTATCCAGTGGCGACCCGTTATTTTTTAGCAAATGTGGGGCATGTTATTTTGCCATTAATACGTGTCACATATCAGTTTGCAAACAATGTAAATAAAGGAAAATAAATAATTTAGTTAATAAAGCCACATACAAACTTTGTTTTTCTTTCTTGAGTAAGGCAGATCCAAAATGCATGTGTTTCAGCATTTTCTGTGGTGGTGGGTCAGCCAGCGGAAAACACTGAAAGTATCAGTTTGTAATGTTCTCTAGTTGCACAGTGATTGGCTCAGTGTTCTGTCACTCATGAGGAGCTCGAAAACTCAAGCCCCTTGGGTGCTGCCATAGAGTTACATTAGAAGTGCCCATCCAAGAAGGCTCAAGGTCTTTCAACATCTTAGCTAGCAGTCATCATCATGAATCAAGTCGGAAATCTACTGGAAAATCCTTTTTATCCTTGTCATATGGAGAGAAATAATGAAGAGAAATTATAGATAAAACGTATCGGTGCTAACCGGCCATTGGACCTAAACATTACACAACAAGTTGGAAATCGCAAATTCAACAATGAGTTTGGAAGGAATCAGTGGCTAACTGCAAGCTTTGCAAAGCAATCACTAGCCTGCTATTCAGTGGTGGCTGTGTGGTCCCAAGTCTGAGTTTAGGGGTCTCTTTTCCAAGTTTAAAATGATAAACATTCAACATTGGCCATGCTGTCAATCCAGCATGATTTCTGCCACGCTCAAAACAACTGTTAACTTGTAACTGAGAAATCTGACCAGTGAGTTCAAGACAACTGGGAAATTGGGAAAAAACAAGTTTACTTTTTGAACAGTCATCCAATTCGGAATTGTAAGTCGGGAACTCTGGCCTTTTCTAGAGCTACAACCTGAAGATCATTGACGTCATCATCATTCGATCTTTTTTTTTTCAGAGTTCCCAGTTGTCTTGAAAGCACCATAAATCCAGAGAATGCCAGACTTTGATGACTAACTTTGATGACAAAATCTGCTCAAGTCCTGTTCAAGTGAGCACAGCACAACAAGGTGAGTCCAAAAATGCCTTGTATGCTGCTGCATAAATGATGTAATATGCAAGGGAGATATGTATACTGTAGCTAAGAAAGTAATACTAAGTGTATGTTGTGTAATAGGCTGTTAGTCGTCCATATGCCGCACCCTAATAATATGGTCTATTTTTCCCTCTTAATAATTTCACCTAAAGTTACTGTTCTGACTTGGTGGTGCACATGTAGCCTATAACCTGTTTTAGAGAAATGTAATCATCGAATATTGTAAGAGCTTTCATTGTCTGCTTATATGTCCCCTTTATTTATCCTACGGTTCTGACTTGGTGTACAGGGAGAACATTGTAAGAACGGCCCATGTTCTGAATGGTGTCGCTGTACATTTCAAAAGTGCTGAACAAATAGTTATATTGACTACGTCAGTCCTTGCCTCTTATCCCCTTGTCGTCCCCTTATGCCATTGTTTCAACATCTCAATTGTTAGTAGAAACTGCATTTGTTTAAGCAAGTATGCCATATCAGCTATGTTTTTTTTAAAGACAGTAAATGAGTCTGAGTGAACTGTTTGGATGCCAGACAAGGCTCCGCTGATAGCCAGGTGTGGCACTGGTTAAATGTTGTGACTGTTGTTGGGATTTGCTGCTGGGACAGTTTTACAGTGCATTCGGGAAAGTATTCAGACCCTTTGACTTTTTACAGATTTTGTTACGTTTACAGCCTTATTCTAAAATGGATAAAATGTTTTTTTCCCTCATCAATCTACACACAATACCCCATAATGACAAAGCGAAAACAGTTTTTTATTCATTTTTGCAAATGTATAAAAAAATATATATGGAAATTCCTTATTTACAGAAGTATTCAGACCCTTTGCTACGAGACTCGAAATTGAGCTTAGGTGAATCATGTTTCCATTGATCATCCTTGAGATGTTTCTATAACTTGATTGGAGTCCACCTGTGGTAAATTCAATTGATTGGACATGATTTGGAAAGGCACACACCTGTCTATATAAGGTCCCACAGTTGACAGTGCATGTCAGAGCAAAAACCAAGCTATGAGGTCATAGGAATTGTCCGTAGAGCTCCGAGACAGGATTGTGTCGAGGCACAGATCTAGGGAAGGCGACCAAAAAATGTCTGCATTATTGAAGGTCCCCAAAATCACAGTGGCCTCCATCATTCTTAAATGGAAGAAGTTTGTGACCACCAAGACTCTTCCTAGAGCTGGCCACCCGGCCAAACTGAGCAATCGGGGTAGAAGGGCCTTGGTCAGGGAGGTGACCAAGAACCCGATGATCACTCTGACAGAGCTTCAGAGTTCCTCTGTGGATATGGGAGAATCTTCCAGAAGGACAGCCATCTCTGCAGCACTCCACCAATCAGGCCTTTATGGTACTGGCCAGACAGAAGCCACTCCTCAGTAAAAGGCACATGACAGCCCGCTTGGAGTTTGCCAAAAGGCACCTAAAGACTCTCAGACAATGAGAAACAAGATTCTCTGGTGTGATGAAACCAAGATTTAACTCTTTGGCCTGAATGCCAAGCGTCATGTCTGGAGGAAACCTGGCACTATCCCTAGGGTGAAGCATGGTGGTGGCAGCATCATGCTGTGGGGATGTTTTTCAGCGTCAGGGGCTGGGAGACTAGTAAGGTTCACCTTCCAACAGGACAACAACCCTAAGCACACAGCCAAGACAATGCAGGTGTG
Organism: Salvelinus alpinus; assembly: GCF_045679555.1. Classification (NCBI taxonomy): domain Eukaryota; kingdom Metazoa; phylum Chordata; class Actinopteri; order Salmoniformes; family Salmonidae; genus Salvelinus; species Salvelinus alpinus. Next base: position 72,304,053 of record NC_092087.1, on the reverse strand, counting down.
GCTTCCGTACAAGTCTCTGAATGTCCTGGAGTGGCCCAGCCAGAGCCCGGACTTGAACTCGATCGAACATCTCTGGAGAGAGCTGAAAATAGCTGTGCAGCGACGCTCCCCATCCAACTTGACAGAGCTTGAGAGGATCTGCAGAGAAGAATGGGAGAAACTCCCCAAATACAGGTGTGCCAAGCTTGTAGCGTCATACCCAAGAAGACTTAAGGCTGTAATCGCTGCCAAAGGTGCTTCAACAAAGTACTGTGTAAAGGGTCTGAATACTTATGTAAATGTGGTATTTCAGCTTTTTATTTTTAATACATTTCTAAACATTTCTAAAAACCTGTTTTTGTTTTGTCATTATGGGGTATTGTGTGTAGATTAACAAGGGAAAAAAACAATGTAATTAATTTTAGAATAAGGCTGTAACGTAACAAAATGTAGAAAAAGTCAAGGGGTTTGAATACTTTCCGAATGCAAGGTATGTAGGCCGTTACAGTTTGTGGGCATAGTTCTTCACCTTTATAATGCAATTCATGTATTGGTTAGTGTTGTGTTGTGTAGAGGCTTTGCTTGCATGCATCCCCCCCATTCTTTTCTATTTGCCACACCAAGATTTACATTCTAAAATTGCTACTGGACCTATCTATCATATGAGTATCTGTTTCTGACTCAAATTGCATTCCCTTAACATTGCTCTGATGTCCAAAAGCTTTTAGGTCAACATTTTGTTGCATATATTTGAAAATGTCTACAGTCGTGGCCAAAGGTTTTGAGAATGACACAAATATTAATTTTCACAAAGTCTGCTGCCTCAGTTTGTATGATGGCAATTTGCATATACTCCAGAATGTTATGAAGAGTGATCAGATGAATTGCAATTAATTGCAAAGTCCCTATTTGCCATGCAAATGAACTGAATCCCCCAAAAACATTTCCACTGCATTTCAGCCCTGCCACAAAAGGACCAGCTGACATCATGTCAGTGATTCTTTCATTAACACAGGTGTGAGTGTTGACGAGGACAAGGCTGGAGATCACTCTGTCATGCTGATTGCATTCGAATAACAGACTGGAAGCTTCAAAAGGAGGGTGGTGCTTGGAATCATAGTTCTTCCTCTGTCAACCAAGGTTACCCTGCAAGGAAACACGTGCCGTCATCATTGCTTTGCACAAAAAGGGCTTCACAGGCAAGGATATTGCTGCCAGTAAGATTGCACCTAAATCAACCATTTATCGGATCATCAAGAACTTCAAGGAGAGTGGTTCAATTGTTGTGAAGAAGGCTTCAGGGGAACCAAGAATGTCCACCAAGCGCCAGGACCGCCTCCCAAAGTTGATTCAGCTGCGGGATCGGGGCACCACCAGTACAGAGCTTGCTCAGGAATGGCAGCAGGCAGGTGTGAGTGCATCTGCACGCACAGTGAGGCGAAAACTTTTGGACGATGGCCTGGTGTCAAGAACGGCAGCAAAGAAGCCACTTCTCTCCAGGAAAAACATCAGGGACAGACTGATATTCTGCAAAAGGTACAGGGATAGGACTGCTGAGGACTGGGGTAAAGTAATTTTCTCTGATGAATCCCCTTTCCGATTGTTTGGGGCATCCATCTGGACAAAAGCTTGTCCGGAGAAGACAAGGTGAGCGCTACCATCAGTCCTGTGTCATGCCAACAGTAAAGCATCCTGAGACCATTCATGTGTGGGGTTGCAGTGTGTGCAAACCTGGTCAAGAACTACAGGAAATGTATGATCTCTGTAATTGCAAACAAAGGTTTCTGTACCAAATATTAAGTTCTGCTTTTCTGATGTATCAAATACTTATGTCATGCAATAAAATGCAAATTAATTACTTAAAAATCATACAATGTGATTTTCTGTTTTTTTGTTTTAGATTCCGTCTCTCACAGTTGAAGTGTACCTATGATAAAAAATGACAGACCTCTACATGCTTTGTAAGTAGGAAAACCTGCCAAATCAGCAGTGTATCAAATATTTGTTCTCCCCACTGTAAGTACATGGATGAGCAATGGCCGTGCGGCATAGGCAAGATGCAGTGCATGGTAAAGAATACAGTATATACACATGAGATGAATAATGTAGGATATGTAGACATTAAAGTGGTGTTATTTAAAGTGACTTTATTGAATCCATATATTATATTTATTGAAGTGGCCAGAGATTTGAGTCTGTATGTTGGCAGCAGCCACTCTATGTTAGTGATGGCTGTTTAACAGTCTGATGGCCTTGAGATAGAAGCTATTTTTCAGTCTCTCGGTCCCAGCTTTGATGTACCTGTACTGACCTCGCGGGGTGAACAGGCAGTGGCTCGTGTGGTTGTTGTCCTTGATGATCTTTTTGGCCTTCCTGTGCCATCGGGTGCTGTAGGTGTCCTGGAGGGCAGGTAGTTTGCCCCCGGTGATGCGTTGTGCATACCGCACTACCCTCTGGAGAGCCTTGCGGTTGTGGGCGGAGCAGTTGCCATACCAGGCGGTGATACAGCCCGACAGGATGCTCTCTGCATTTCTAAAAGTTTGTGAGTGTTTTAGGTGTCAAGCCACATTTCTTCAGCCTCCTGAGGTTGAAGAGGCGCTGTTGCGCCTTCTTCACCACGCTGTCTGTGTGAGTGGACCATTTCAGTTTGTCCGTGATGTGTACGCCGAGGAACTTAAAACTTTCTACCTTCTCCACTACTGTCCCGTCGATGTGGATGGGGGGATGCTCCCTCTGCTGTTTCCTGAAGTCCACAATCATCTCCTTTGTTTTGTTGACGTTGAGTGAGAGGTTATTTTCCTGACACCACACTCCGAGGGCCCTCACCTCCTCCCTGTAGGCTGTCTCGTCGTTGTTGGTAATCAAGCCTACCACTGTAGTGTCGTCTGCAAACTTGATGATTGAGTTGTAGGTGTGCATGGCCACGCAGTCATGGGTGAACAGGGAGTACAGGAGAGGGCTGAGAACGCACCCTTGTGGGGCCCCAGTGTTGAGGATCAGCGGGATGGAGATGTTGTTTCCTACCCTCATCATCTGGGGCGGCCCGTCAGAAAGTCCAGGACCTCGTCCAGCTTAATGACGATTTTGGAAGGTACTATGGTGTTAAATGCTGAGCTGTAGTCGATGAACAGCATTCTTGCATAGGTATTCCTCTTGTCCAGATGGGATAGGGATGAGTGCAGTGTGATGGCGATTGCATCGTCTGTGGACCTATTGGGGCGGTAAGCAAATTGGAGTGGGTCTAGGGTATCAGGTAGGATGGAGGTGATATGATCCTTGACTAGTCTCTCAAAGAACTTCATGATGAAAGAAGTGAGTGCTAAGGGGCGATAGTCATTTAGTTCAGTTACCTTAGATTTCTTGGGAACAAGAACAATGGTGGCCATCCTGAAGCATGAAGGCACAGCAGACTGGGATAGGGATTGATTGAATATGTCCGTAAACACACCAGCCAGCTGGTCTGCGCATGCTCTGAGGATGTGGCTAGGGATGCTGTCTGGGCCGGCAGCCTTGCGAGGGTTAACACGTTTAAATGTTTTACTCACGTTGGCCACGGTGAAGGAGAGCCCACAGGCTTTTTAGCGGGCCGTGTCAGTGGCACTGTATTGTCCTCAAAGCACGCAGTTGTTTAATTTGTCTAGGAGCAAGACGTCGATGTCCGCTACGGGGCTGGTTTTCTTTTTGTAATCCGTGATTGACTGTAGACCCTGCCACATACGTCTCGTGTTTGAGCGACTCTACTTTGTCTCTAACCACCCCTAGACTTAGGGAAATGTAAAACTTTCCTATTTAATTAATGAGTTTTATTTGCTCATATAAAGTATGTTATGGCCAAGTATACGAAGAATGTCATCTGTGGGGTAATTAATATTACCGAAACAAAATATAAAAACTTTGGGAGCAATGCCATTCTAAAGAGGTGTATTCTACCTGTAAGATTTATGGGGAGATTGATCAATTTAATTAGATCTGCTTTCAAGTTGTTGAGTAATGAGATGAAGTTATCTTTATGTATTTTTTCTTTGTCTTAACCTATTAAGCATCCTAAGTATTTCATATTTTTTGTTGTCCACTTAACGGATTGCTGTAGATCATGAGTTATTCTTTTTATTTTTTCCTATTGCCATTATTTCAGTTTTTAGAGTATTCCAAAAATATTTTTAACAAAGGGGGCATTAAACTCAATATTAGTCAGGTATGTCAGGAGATCGTCGGCAAATAAGTTTAGTATATATTCATGTTTACCAATACTGATACCTGTTACGTTTGGGTCCTCTTGTCCAATTATTTCTGCAAGGGGTTCAATTGCCAGTGCAAACAGGAGGGGGGAGAGAGGACATCCCTGTCCGGTGCCCCTTTCTAAAGCAATTTATTCAGATAATGTATTATTTGTGTATATTCTTGCTTTAGGATATTTATATAATATTTTTATGAAATGTATTATTTTAGCTGGAAAGTTGAATGCTTCCAATGTTTTGAATAGAAAACACCACTCAAGACGGTCGGTCGAAAGCCTTTTCAACATCATCAGCCATTACTGATGTTCTCACGCATTTCATTGATTACTTTGACATCAACTGTTTTCTCCCACGCTTCTTCGGCCACTCAGGCTAGAGCTCTCGCCAAACACCATTTGGAAAGTTAATCCGGTTTTATGACTGAAACAGCTTTGGTCCGAGGAGGTCTCTTCGCACTACAGGGGGTCGGGTGATCCCTGACCACAGAGAAAGACTGCTGTGTGTGTCTGGACACTATGATGTTTGGAGCGAGGACACATTTGGGTTTGTTTAGATATCTTCACAACACTGTGGCCTTTTCTCTGTTGGTCCCTTGTTGTCTCCATGGATTGCCTATGTGAAAGAGGCCTTAGTCTACTCTAGACAATCAGTTTGCTGAACAGTCATCTCAGTTAAAATGTGTTGCTAAAAAACTGTCTGGCTGGGGTAGTTGTGCAATAGGGTTATTGTATGTGTGTGTGTGCGGGGGGGGGGGGGAGTAAAACAAAAGGCATTGAATGAAAATGGTCTTTCAAAACACTTGTGCAGGTTGAATCATAAATAACACCAAGAGGTCAGAATACGTTTCTATATTATAAAAACAGTTTAATGTATTCCAGTACAGTATTTACATATCAAATCTACAAAATATGCACATGTTAAAATATTGTCAGTTACCACCATGTTCCGTATCATAAACCTTATTATATACAATCAACAAATGTTAAATAGACAGGATATTTTACACATCACAATGTAGACCAATTCAAGAATCAACAACCAGCTATTGTATGTTAACATATTAATTTGTTAATACTTACAGTCTTTCTTATTATTTATTTTTCTGTGAAGCGGCATAACGTGAGGTTAAGTTAAAGTACACTCTTGAGCTAGACTTGGGTGCCCGTCTGTTCCTGGTACCATGTCAACTCCATGTCACTCATTGTCATGCCAAACATCTGTGGCTTGACAATGACAGCAATGGAGTTGGTAAGAGCACAAACAGATCTGGGACCAGGCTAATCTGAGCCTTGGTTGGTTGAGATGCGACGTGTTCTCCTGATGAAGCAAACACAGCATCCAATACAACATGGCTTAGCGTTCTCTTTTAATAAGGGCATTGACAGTACAGTACTAACTGAAGGCTAACTCTGGAGAGAGGGACCTATTTACATGTAGCACCATTTCCACAGTCTGTAACAGAGTTAAATATTGAATACCTATCAATAAGTCTGTGCTAGAGGGAGAATGCTGACGTTCAACTCAACCAGTACTCATCCCAAAAGGCAACATATTCCCCTATTAATAAAACAGTACATGTTCTCTGTAGTGCTCTGTCTTTTGTATGCTATTGGTTAAGGGATGGTTTTGGCAACGGTCAGGAACACAGAGGGTTTGAACATCACATATATCTTCGTTTCAACTTCCATTTCCATTTGCACATAACAAAATAATGTAAGTCAGTGTAACCCGGATGATACTGTCCTCTCCTCCAATACTGTCCACTCCTCCAATACTGTCCACTCCTCCAATACTGTTCACGCCTCCAATACTGTCCACTCCTCCAATACTGTCCACTCCTCCAATACTGTCCACTCCTCCAATACTGTCCACTCCTCCAGTACTGTTCACTCCTCCAGTACTGTGCATGCCATACTGTATAGGTGAGAACTCTCTCTCTCTCACACACACACACACACGCGCACACACACTGCTTTGAGGTGACCAGAGTGCTTGACACAGTTAAGACTTAGAGCAAGACACACCAAAGGCAACAACAAAAACGTAAGCCAATTCACCCTGCAAATATCTAGCTTGAGTACCCATCTCATTCTGCTTTAGCCATTTGACCTGCCAGACATATTGTGAAAGGCAACAATGTACATGTAGCATCGTTGAATGTATAAACAGTCAGGTAACCAGACAAAAATCAGGAAGTTGGAACAAACCCATGTCACATCAGATACTCAGTACAGTGTAACATGTCAACAGTGGAACATTTCATAGCTTCATTTCAGATAACAGTACTATAGTATGACAGATTGAAGACATGTGTATCATCACAATCTCCAACCCTATGAAATTGTCCTTTATTGAAGCTAGCTGTCATATTAACCTCTTTCTTACAGTTATAGGCACCATTGGGTTTAAGAGGAGATGCCGCCATACTCTGTTCCATACAGTACTCTAGAATGAAGATACAAATTCTGAAGTCTTGGGCCTAGATAGTTATGTTCCATTGGATCTGAGGTACGTAGTTGGCCCTCTCAGTTTTCTCTGAAAAGCCCAACTGGCTTAGCATGCAGCCCTGCACTATTGAGACCAGTCTTGTTCGGAGGCCTGAGGGGCTGGGGGGGGGGGGGGGGGGGGGTGCAGCTCATGTAGCCACCTCTGGAGCTCACAGCGTGGGGGGGAGCCGGACGTCCAGCAGGCTGTAGGCGAAGACGTTCCAGAAGACAGCACAGAGGACAAAGAGTAAGTAGACAGAGAAGAAGATCCAGAATAGAGACTGCTCTTGGAGACGCTGCTCGTAGTTCTGGAGGACTACAACCCCCAGGGTGAGCCCCACCATCACACCCCCCAGGTGGGCCACAAAGCTGGGGTTGGGGCAGGGCGGGAAGGCTGGCGGGTAGAACCGCAGCCACACGGCACGGCCAAACTCCACACTCACTGACGGGGGTGGAGAGAGAATATGGTGTTACCATAATGCTGGTAATAGTCCTGTTTCCATAGTGAACAAGTGATATTGTTATTTTAATTTGTAATTTTATTGTAAATACTGCTATGTTTATCTCTTACAAATCATGGTAACTTGCCAAATTGTAAGTGTATGCTTATACTAAAGTGAAAAATAAGAAGTTGGTTATGTACTATAAAGGTTAAGACCACAACAAACCCGTCCTTGTCGCTCACATTAATCTTACGAGTGGGTATGTTCTTTCTAAGCTTCTATTGCTAGCCACAGGGCCCTTCCTGTCTCCAAACCTACATCCACCACGGTACTAACTAGGTCAAGAGCAAGGTTGTTGTAACAACCTTGCGTACGCAAGACCGGAGTTCCCTCTAGCGACTTTGTTTTTTAATGATCCAAATGAACTGCGTGTTGGTTTTGGTTACCTGCAGGCTGTGGCTAGTCACACAGTGGTGTAGGGACTGACTGGGGTATCTCAGATAGGATGTTAACATAGAGAAACTTCAGAGTTTAGAAAAACTTACTGCAGACCAGAGCCATGGCCATCCGAAACAGCTTAAACTGACATTTCATACCCGACCAGTTCTGGGGAGAGAGGAGCAGAGTGAGTTGATGAGAAAAGGAGTGAGAGAGAGTGCAAGATAAAGGGTTTATGATTCAGGCCAGGAGTTTTCCCATGTTAGATAACATGGACCTGGGTTTGTCCCTGACCATGTTACCTGACCAGGAAAAACCCCTGGCCCTATTAATAATGATACTACAATCCATGACACTAAGCATCTTTCATTTCCTACATAAGATAGTAATGTAACAGACACTTACTATATCCAAAGCGACTTACAGAACTGTCAACATTCAGAGTGACACATAGATTACAACAATAACATATCTTTCCCCTTCCATGATAGCTTTCAGAGCCAATAAAGACATCATGTGATGACCCTTGACCTTCTCCCTTTTCTTGCTGTTGTAGGACATTTGTCTGAGAGGAGGAAGCACCACCGATGATTGTAAAGGGCCCACTGGTGTAAATATTCGATGACAGGTACCATCCAATTATATAGACAGCAGTATGGCCTTATGGCCCCTGCTTCTAAGGTTATAACCTTGTAGGGTAGTATGCATGGATTGAACCAATCAGAGCACAGCTAAGGTCAAAGGTGAATTTACATGCAGCCTCAGAATGGGAGAAAATCAAGTTATATGACAATTATCTAATTACACTCTTTAACACTATGCAGTGCACACACACTCACGTGCAACACACACACACACACACTTTCAACACTAGATAGTCGACACACCCTTCCACTCTTTGTAAATGGGAAAGCTGAAAGGCAGGAATGTATGGAATCCATAGACTGACAGAGCACCTGCTGGGCCCCAAAATGCCCTGCTTTGATGCCACATGATGTATGTCTGAGCATGATAGTCATCTCACGACAAAAGGGCTGCTCTGACACAGGCGCGCCCGCGCACACACACACACACACATCCTTACCATGACGACGTTGGCCAGGTGTGCTGAGACCAGGGCGTAGACTCCTCCTGACGACCCCACCACCGGAGCAGTCATATCAGTGACAGAGACGGCAAGGGAGCCTGCCGGGGTCAGAGGTCAGAGGTTAGAATCAATCAAATAATCAATCACCTTCATATTCACTGTATCAATAGGGCAATTCATATTGAATATGTCAATTCATATCCATCGTTATAATGTATCTCAGAGCAGCTTCGAATAATGATAATTGATTCAATGAGCAGCTTCAAATAAATAACATTCACAGGTAGAAACAGTAGATACTGTATATGAACGCAGTCACTCCTGATGTTTTTTGTCGCTGTATTGAAGCAAAAACAGAGGCTTACATTGGTCAATGAGTCACCATTGATAATTTTAAGAATAATACGTATCAACACGGTCTGTTAGTAGACTCTTGGTGTTACACTTGTCATGACGTTGGCCTGGGGGTAGGTTTATGACAGTCATAAATACCTCTTCCCCCCTTTTTCCTCTCTCTACCCTACTGATGTGACATTAGAAAACCCCTTGGTTAACATAGAGATTCTGGGAACATCAGAAGGTGGGGGGAAATGAACTATATTCTGGTAATCCGACCAATTGAACATATGCGGTGGTACTTAATGAATATGATGTCAGTTCGGTTGTCATCTGAGACATTCTCAACAATGATAGAATGACATAAACTCTACAGTGGAAAGTCTACACATCAGAGTTATCGGATTCACATGGAATTGTTGTTCAATTTAAATATTTGAATATGAACTTATTCGTGATGGGATGAAATGTGATTTTAGCTCCTAAAATGTGAGAATTGGGTTTTCATGAGTGAATTAGGCCCGACTCAGTGGCCCGCCCACGTGAAGAGACATAGGTTGTAAATTATGAAACACACCCCTTTTCTCCCTCCACTATATAAGCCCTTGATGAAAATGTAACCTCCAGTTCCGAGGATGTGAGGACGACGGTCCATACGTTAAAAGGACTAACCTGTCAACTACAGAACTAAGCCAACATCAGCGTGAGCTTTGGTTGCGAATGGTATGAACTTTGAACTCTTCATCACTACAGAAGTGATACCTCCTAGACGTTGAGTTAGCAACAGCAGCTGCAAGCGTAAATTAGGAAAGAACAGAGTATCCCGTCTACCACACAACGACGTTACTACAACGTATCCAATTTACCAGCAGAGACATTCTTCAAAGGACAAAGGTTGGGCAACACGGCCTTCCATCTACCACCAACCTACCGAAGCGCAGCTCAGAGTAAATATTTGTTGCATTTTCCTTTTCCAAATGGGCGGTAATTTAGAATGCATAAGATACTGTATTTATGAAAGCACAGCTTCGCCCTTTGTTCCTCAATCTTCCCGCTCTTTCACTCAAACCCAGCCCCTTTTCTTTTGTGTAACCAGCTGTCATATCTGTTCCGCCCGCTAAGGACATTTTCCTTTATGACGTAATTTGTAATCAAGGTATGATTCATTCTGTGTATATGTAATTCTGTGTGATTAGTTAGGTATTTAGTAAATAAATAATTAAACCCAATTTTGTATTGCTGATTCAACTTGTTAGCCAGGGTTCGTGAAGATAACCAAGAATTTACAGATGAGACTGAAATAAGGTGACGATTAATATTGACTGCTATTGATGTAAAATATTACTAGGTCTTTAAGAGTTTATTCGGAAGATAACAGCTCTATAAATATTATTTCGTGGTGCCCCGACTCTCTAGTTAATTACATTTACATGATTATCTCAATCAGGTAATATTAATTACGGAGAAAGGATTTTATAGAATAGCATGTCATATCACTTAATCCGGCATAGCCAAAGACACGACACACTGAATAGGGCTTACCACTGGTACCATCGTGGCACCAATTCACCCCATTCACAGAAGAGTCAACCAGGCATTGATAGGAGTGAATATGGGGCAAGTGAAAGATTGAATACCCAGTGAAAATTGGTGTAATACAACCAGAGCTACAGACACAACCAGAGCAACAGACACAACCAGAGCAACATACACAACCAGAGCAACATACACAACCAGAGCAACAGACACAACCAGAGCAACATACACAACCAGAGCAACAGACACAACCAGAGCAACATGCACAACCAGAGCAACATGCACAACCAGAGCAACAGGCACAACCAGAGCAACAGGCACAACCAGAGCAACAGGCACAACCAGAGCAACAGACACAACCAGAGCAACATACACAACCAGAGCAACAGGCACAACCAGAGCAACATGCACAACCAGAGCAACAGGCACAACCAGAGCAACAGACACAACCAGAGCAACAGGCACAACCAGAGCAACAGACACAACCAGAGCAACAGGCACAACCAGAGCAACAGGCACAACCAGAGCAATAGGCACAACCAGAGCAACAGACACAACCAGAGCAACAGGCACAACCAGAGCAACAGGCACAACCAGAGCAACATGCACAACCAGAGCAACATGCACAACCAGAGCAACAGACACAACCAGAGCAACAGGCACAACCAGAGCAACAGACACAACCAGAGCAACAGACACAACCAGAGCAACAGACACAACCAGAGCAACAGACACAACCAGAGCAACAGACACAACCAGAGCAACAGACACAACCCGAGCAACAGACACAACCAGAGCAATAGAGAACTGCTTGCTGAGGGGGAGTATTGAATTACACATAGAGAGAGAGTTCCTAGTGTTCCCTAGGAAGGTGTGTGGACAAAGGAGTTCTGACACACTCTATATGCAGGCATGTGTGCGCAGACACACACAAACACAAGTGTACACGCACGCACGCTCGCCCACCGACCCACACACACTATACCCCAGGGGTGTATTCTCCCCACACCTTAGCTCTGCGTCCATTGGCTGGCGTGCTTGAATTATGGATGATAACTACATGAGACGCACCTGCCTACGCAGCACTGGGGAACATGTGGGGTGATGAATGATCTCCACTGTGTGTGTGTGTGTGTGTGTGTGTGTGTGTGTGTGTGTGTGTGTGTGTGTGTGTGTGTGTGTGTGTGTGTGTGTGTGTGTGTGTGTGTGTGTGTGTGTGTGTGTGTGTGTGTGTGTGTGTGTGTGTGTGTGTGTGTGTGTGTGTGTGTGTGTGTGTGTGTGTGTGTGTGTGTGTGTGTGTGTGTGTGTGTGTGTGTGTGTAGGTATGGCTGCTGTCATGAAGAGTCCGCTCTATGGGAGCTTCACAGCAGTAGCCCTATCCTGCAGTCAAATGACCTAGTGGCCTCATGGGTGGAATGTTATTCATATTTTTCATAATTAATCAACATTATTTCCAAAATCCCGCCGAAAATCCGGTGTTTCTATTTCAAACAGTTTTGTTATATTTCAGTCTTCTGCGACGTATATAAAGTGTACTATTGGGATGCAAACTCAAAATGTAATACAATCAACTCTATATCTGACATGGTACAGGTGTCCTCTTTTTTAAGCCCATAACCATGTGTGTGAGGTGTATACTTTTGTTTCAAAGTAGATTTGTTTAAGACTACCAAGAATCACTCTGTGTGACTCTGATTTAGCCCACTGCAGTAAAAGGTTAAATCACCATACGATAATAAGTCATCAAAATCAGGCTGCTATTTCTGGAAAAACAGCCAGGGGTGAGCCCAGCCACACACACATATGCAGTGGTGGAAAAAGTACCACATTTTCATACTTGAGTAAAAGTAAAAGTCATCAAGTAAAATACTACTTGAGTAAAAGTCTAAAAGTATTTGATTTTAAATATACTTAAGTATCAAAAGTAAATGTAATTGTTAAATATATACTTAAGTATCAAAAGTAAAAGTATAAATCATTTCACATTCCTTATACTAAGCTAACTAGACAGCACCATTTTCTTGTTTTTGTAATATATGGATAATCAGGAACACACTCCAACACTCAGCCATCATTTACAAATGAAGCATGTGTGAGTCCGCCAGACCAGAAACAGTAGGGACGACCAGGGACGTTCTCTTGATAAGTGGGAGAATTGGACCATTTTCCTGTCCTGCTAATCATTCAAAATGTGACTGTTGGGTGTCAGATAAAATGTATGGAGTAAAAAGTACATAATAAAAATATAAATAGTAAAGTACAAATACGCCCCCAAAAACAACTTAAGTAGTACTTTAAAGTATTTTTAATTAAGTACTTTACCCCACTGCATATGTGAGGTCATACAAATACACATGCATGTACATATGTACACACACACACACACACACACACACACACACACACAACAGAAGCCCCATTCCCACATTGACAACGGTTCCTTTCTGTCAGTGATTTGAGGGAGATGAAGGACAAATCGGATCTACCTTTTTCAGTGTAACATTAATATCCCTTTAAGGAGGACAGTGAGGAAGTACTGTATGTCAGACTAAAAGAGAGCGCAACGAGACACTGAAGACACACACACAAACTGAGACCAAGCAGCCACTACATCATCACTTAGAAGTTTAATAGTACATCACATCATCAATTAAAAAGTATGAATGTACTGTATTATCTGAAATACCTGAACTAGTTGTAGTAGTTAGTGCTCCTCCTGGAGTAGGCTGTTACCAGGTGTCATTTAGATCAAAGCAGAGGTGGTGTGTGTGTAATTAAAATGTATTTAAGCATCAATCACTGAATGGAGATCTAAGCAGATGATTACATGTTTCCTGAGACACACACACACACACACACACACACACACACACACACACACACACACACACACACACACACACACACACACACACACACACACACACACACACACACACACACACACACACACACACACACACACACACACACACACACACACACACACACACACACACACACACACAGTAACACACACAGAGATAGCGAGAAAGAGAGAAATACACACACACACACACACACACACACAGAGAGAGACACACACACACCTGTTAGACAACACACACCACCCTGGTTCCTCTGCTCAAGGTGTGTGTGTGTAGACAGATAGGAAGACCATTATTACCACAATTATCTCTGTTAATATGATTGTTTTATTACTGTAACAACCCCCACACCCACAAAAGGACTTCCTTCCCTTTGTAGTCTCTCTGGAGGCCCTCTGGGTCAGTTGTTGGGTGAGAAACTGACGTGTCATCTATCTTGTTTGTTGGTTAAACTTCCAAACTAGGACACAGAGATGAATCCTGCTGCCAATGAGGGAATACTACGTTTGGCCACATTATCTACACAGCATCAGTGCTACTCATCATCAGAGACAGGTAGAGTGGATACAGGAAATCCCCCAAAGTCCCCACAAGGGTAGTAAAACAAGGGGACATTTCGCCGGCCCCCACGAGGACAAAAATATTTTAGGCTTAGGGGTTAGGTTTAGGGTATGGTATAAATTAGGGTAAGGGTTAGAAGTTAGAGTTAGGGGTTAAGGAAAATCGGATTTTGAATGGAAATCCATTTTAGGTTCCAACAAGTATAGTAAAACATGTGTTTTTGTTATTTGTGCCTGCATTCGATCATGAGTCTCTCTAACTGACTATTTGCATAGCCCCCCCCCCCCCCCCCCCCTTTTACGCTGCTGCTGCTCTCTGTTTATTATCTATGCATAGTCACTTTAATAACTTTATCTACATATTACCTCAATTACCTCGACTAACCGGTGCCTCCACACATTGACTCTGTACCGGTACCCCCTGTATATAGTCTCACTAGTGTTATTTTACAGCTGCTCTTTATTTTTTTGTTACTTTTATTTATTATTTTTTTAGGTATTTTCTTAAAACTGCATTGTTGGTTAGGGGCTTGTAAGTAAGCATTTCACTGTAAGGTCTACACCTGTTGTATTCGGGGCATGTGACAAATAACATTTGATTTGATTTGTATTACAGCCTTAAAAGCCCATATTGAGTATTGGACACCTGAGACCCTTTTGACCTCTGACCCTGAGCTTGTTGGTACAGCTAAGCACTTCTCTCCACCATAACAACATTATCCCAGACAAAACAACACAGAAGACAACCTCCATACACACACACACACACACACACACACACACACACACACACACACACACACACACACACACACACACACACACACACACACACACACACACACACACACACACACACACACACACACACACACACACACACACACACACACACACACACCTCCTTCCAGTGGGTCGATATCTAATTAACCAGCAGGTTCCCGTGGGGACAGTGGCCCTCTCAGTACCACCACCGTGTGTGTGTGTGTGTGTGTGTGTGTGTGTGTGTGTGTGTGTGTGTGTGTGTGTGTGTGTGTGTGTGTGTGTGTGTGTGTGTGTGTGTGTGTGTGTGTGTGTGTGTGTGTGTGTGTGTGTGTGTGTGTGTGTGTGTGTGTGTGTGTGTGTGTGGAGGGTTTTTTAGCTACAGGCCACCACAGCTGGGGCCAAAAGGCTTCTGTGTACACACCCATCTTCATACACAACCAGATATAAAACCTCATACATACAGTATATACAATATTTATCTCTACCAACACACACGTCAATGTAAAATAAACACACACACAAACTTTACACACACACACGGAATAGGGCTCCCTAGTGGCACAGCGGTCTAAGGCACTGCATTTCAGTGCTAGAGGTATCACTGCAGACCCTGGTTCAATCCCGGGCTGTATCACAACCGGCCGTGATAGGGAGTTCCATAGTGCGGCGCACAATTGGCCCAGCGCTGTCCGGGTTAGGCCGTCATTGTAAATAAGAATTTGTTCGTAATTGACTTGCCTCGTTAAATAAAGGTACAAAATTACACTCTCTGCTGGCAATCCCCTGCCCTTCTACAGTTTATTCCCACCCACCCACAGGGCTGTTATATCCTTGCTAAATATCAACAGTTTTCATCCAAATATTTCCACTCTGAATGTTTCCTGGGCATTTAGTTTCCAGAGGGCAGCAGGCAGAAATCCCTGATAATGTTTGTTTGGCTCCAGAGGTAATTCAAGCTAAAGCTGGATTATCGCTCCACTCCTCATGTACACTGCATGATGAGCAGGCAGTGTAGAACATACCCCTCTTCCTCTCTCTGATAAATAACATCCCAGGAGGCTTGGTCCTCTTCCTCTCTCTGATGCATAACATCCCAGGAGGCTTGGTCCTCTTCCCCTCTCTGATGCATAACATCCCAGGAGGCTTGGTCCTCTTCCTCTCTCTGATGCATAACATCCCAGGAGGCTTGGTCCTCTTCCCCTCTCTGATGCATAACATCCCAGTAGGCTTGGTCCTCTTCCCCTCTCTGATGCATAACATCCCAGTAGGCTTGGTCCTCTTCCCCTCTCTGATGCATAACATCCCAGTAGGCTTGGTCCTCTTCCTCTCTCTGATGCATAACATCCCAGTAGGCTTGGTCCTCTTCCTCTCTCTGATGCATAACATCCCAGTAGGCTTGGTCCTCTTCCTCTCTCTGATGCATAACATCCCAGTAGGCTTGGTCCTCTTCCTCTCTCTGATGCATAACATCCCAGTAGGCTTGGTCCTCTTCCTCTCTCTGATGCATAACATCCCAGGAGGCTTGGTCCTCTTCCTCTCTCTGATGCATAACATCCCAGGAGGCTTGGTCCTCTTCCTCTCTCTGATGCATAACATCCCAGGAGGCTTGGTCCTCTTCCTCTCTCTGATGCATAACATCCCAGTAGGCTTGGTCCTCTTCCCCTCTCTGATGCATAACATCCCAGTAGGCTTGGTCCTCTTCCTCTCTCTGATGCATAACATCCCAGGAGGCTTGGTCCTCTTCCTCTCTCTGATGCATAACATCCCAGTAGGCTTGGTCCTCTTCCCCTCTCTGATGCATAACATCCCAGTAGGCTTGGTCCTCTTCCCCTCTCTGATGCATAACATCCCAGTAGGCTTGGTCCTCTTCCTCTCTCTGATGCATAACATCCCAGTAGGCTTGGTCCTCTTCCCCTCTCTGATGCATAACATCCCAGTAGGCTTGGTCCTCTTCCCCTCTCTGATGCATAACATCCCAGTAGGCTTGGTCCTTTTGCTCTCTCTCAATATTCATGGACTTCCTATGGAACATGGACAAGTCTCTCTCTCTCTCTCCCTCCCTCTCTCTCTCTCTCTCTCTCTCTCTCCCTCCCTCTCTCTCTCTCTCCCTTGCGTTCTCTCCTTTACCTCCCTCCCCCCCTCTCAATCCCTCCTTCACGCTCTCGCTCCCCCATTCTCGCTCTCTCTCTCTCTGGAGTGTGTTTTAAGATGATTCACTTCCCGCTCTCTCTGTTGTTCTGGACAGGTGGGGGAACATTGATGCTCAGCAAGAAAGCCTGTCAGAACACAAGCCCATCTGTCCCAGACATACGTGTTTTCTGAATGACTGTTATGTGACCATGGGGTATGCATAACATCCCAGGAGGCTTGATCCTCTTCCCCTCTCCTCTCTCTGATGCATAACATCCCAGGAGGCTTGATCCTCTTCCTCTCTCTGATGCATAACATCCCAGGAGGCTTGGTCCTCTTCCTCTCTCTGATGCATAACATCCCAGGAGGCTTGGTCCTCTTCCCCTCTCTGATGCATAACATCCCAGGAGGCTTGGTCCTCTTCCTCTCTCTGATGCATAACATCCCAGGAGGCTTGGTCCTCTTCCTCTCTCTGATGCATAACATCCCAGGAGGCTTGGTCCTCTTCCCCTCTCTGATGCATAACATCCCAGTAGGCTTGGTCCTCTTCCCCTCTCTGATGCATAACATCCCAGTAGGCTTGGTCCTCTTCCTCTCTCTGATGCATAACATCCCAGGAGGCTTGGTCCTCTTCCTCTCTCTGATGCATAACATCCCAGGAGGCTTGGTCCTCTTCCTCTCTCTGATGCATAACATCCCAGTAGGCTTGGTCCTCTTCCTCTCTCTGATGCATAACATCCCAGTAGGCTTGGTCCTCTTCCCCTCTCTGATGCATAACATCCCAGGAGGCTTGATCCTCTTCCTCTCTCTGATGCATAACATCCCAGGAGGCTTGGTCCTCTTCCTCTCTCTGATGCATAACATCCCAGGAGGCTTGGTCCTCTTCCTCTCTCTGATGCATAACATCCCAGGAGGCTTGGTCCTCTTCCTCTCTCTGATGCATAACATCCCAGGAGGCTTGGTCCTCTTCCTCTCTCTGATGCATAACATCCCAGTAGGCTTGGTCCTCTTCCTCTCTCTGATGCATAACATCCCAGGAGGCTTGGTCCTCTTCCTCTCTCTGATGCATAACATCCCAGGAGGCTTGGTCCTCTTCCCCTCTCTGATGCATAACATCCCAGGAGGCTTGATCCTCTTCCTCTCTCTGATGCATAACATCCCAGGAGGCTTGGTCCTCTTCCTCTCTCTGATGCATAACATCCCAGGAGGCTTGGTCCTCTTCCTCTCTCTGATGCATAACATCCCAGGAGGCTTGGTCCTCTTCCCCTCTCTGATGCATAACATCCCAGTAGGCTTGGTCCTCTTCCCCTCTCTGATGCATAACATCCCAGTAGGCTTGGTCCTCTTCCCCTCTCTGATGCATAACATCCCAGTAGGCTTGGTCCTCTTCCTCTCTCTGATGCATAACATCCCAGTAGGCTTGGTCCTCTTCCTCTCTCTGATGCATAACATCCCAGTAGGCTTGGTCCTCTTCCTCTCTCTGATGCATAACATCCCAGTAGGCTTGGTCCTCTTCCTCTCTCTGATGCATAACATCCCAGTAGGCTTGGTCCTCTTCCTCTCTCTGATGCATAACATCCCAGGAGGCTTGGTCCTCTTCCTCTCTCTGATGCATAACATCCCAGGAGGCTTGGTCCTCTTCCTCTCTCTGATGCATAACATCCCAGGAGGCTTGGTCCTCTTCCTCTCTCTGATGCATAACATCCCAGTAGGCTTGGTCCTCTTCCCCTCTCTGATGCATAACATCCCAGTAGGCTTGGTCCTCTTCCTCTCTCTGATGCATAACATCCCAGGAGGCTTGGTCCTCTTCCTCTCTCTGATGCATAACATCCCAGTAGGCTTGGTCCTCTTCCCCTCTCTGATGCATAACATCCCAGTAGGCTTGGTCCTCTTCCCCTCTCTGATGCATAACATCCCAGTAGGCTTGGTCCTCTTCCTCTCTCTGATGCATAACATCCCAGTAGGCTTGGTCCTCTTCCCCTCTCTGATGCATAACATCCCAGTAGGCTTGGTCCTCTTCCCCTCTCTGATGCATAACATCCCAGTAGGCTTGGTCCTTTTGCTCTCTCTCAATATTCATGGACTTCCTATGGAACATGGACAAGTCTCTCTCTCTCTCTCCCTCCCTCTCTCTCTCTCTCTCTCTCTCTCTCCCTCCCTCTCTCTCTCTCTCCCTTGCGTTCTCTCCTTTACCTCCCTCCCCCCCTCTCTCCCTCTCCCTCCCTCAATCCCTCCTTCACGCTCTCGCTCCCCCATTCTCGCTCTCTCTCTCTCTGGAGTGTGTTTTAAGATGATTCACTTCCCGCTCTCTCTGTTGTTCTGGACAGGTGGGGGAACATTGATGCTCAGCAAGAAAGCCTGTCAGAACACAAGCCCATCTGTCCCAGACATACGTGTTTTCTGAATGACTGTTATCCAAACACAGTGGGGTGAAGCCTGATAGCAGGGGGTTGAGTGAGTGAGTGAGTGAGTGAGTGAGTGAGTGAGTGAGTGAGTGAGTGAGTGAGTGAGTGAGTGAGACAGTGAGTGAGTGAGTGAGTGAGTGAGTGAGTGAGTGAGTGAGTGAGTGAGTGAGTGAGTGAGTGAGTGAGTGAGTGAGTGAGTGAGTGAGTGAGTGAGTGAGTGTGTGTGTGTGTGTGTGTGTGTGTGTGTGTGTGTGTGTGTGTGTGTGTGTGTGTGTGTGTGTGTGTGTGTGTGTGTGTGTGTGTGTGTGTGTGTGTGTGTGTGTGTGTGTGTGTGTGTGTGTGTGTGTGTGTGTGTGTGTGCACCTGCGCCATGTGTGTGTGTACCCTAGTCCAGTACTCACCTGCCAGTACACCACACACGTAGACCAGTCCTATCCTCAGCGCTCCATGGACCATCTCAAGAGGGACTCCCACCAGCAGCTGCATGGCCATGTTCAGACCCAGGTGTTCTATCCTGCTTGGTCACAACACACAACCGTCAGTTAGAGGACAGGACGCATCCACACTCATATACAGTTTATGGTCATATTATCTATTTCATCTGTAGAGCAATGTTTCAATCCTGGAAGTAGGAGGCCTGATCTAGGATCAGGTCCCCCTGTTCATGGAATCTCATGAATTATGATCTAAAAGGTCAAACTGATCCAAGATCAGCATTCCTACTCTGAGATGTTCAATGAATACGGGCCGGACATTTTTTTTTAAGTCCCTATATTGGATGCCTGTATAGCTTTTAGAATCTGTTTGTAGGAGAGTAAGTGACATAAAGTAATTGAATCTATATCAGTAACCTCTCGCTCAATGAGCACCAGACTAAATTAATTGTCATTAAATTAGCCCAACTCGATGGGCGTAGAAAGTGATGGATGGATGGAGGGAGGGAGGGATGGAGGGATGAAGGGATGGCAATGTGTTGCTGAAAGATAATCGTGCCCACAGAGCATGTAAGACATTTAACATAGATTGATTATCCAGTGAACATACTGTAATAGTCTCTCCTGGGGGGACTTACAGTAGCTCTAGGAAGCAGCTCATACCGCCATTATCAACAACAACACATGACTAAGGACCAATGGTGACTGGGGATAATATGCTTCTGGAGGGAAAGAGGTTAGCATGTAGGCTTTACTACAACATCCGAACTAGGCCAACTGTATTGCAGCTGTGCTATCCACTGGTTTTGGCTCTAGTGTTAGTGCATCAACATTCCGAGAACACACCAATAAACCTCCTGTAAACCTTTTGTAGATGATGTCTCAGTATTGATCCAGCATTGCTTGGCTCCTGCTGCCATGTGCTGGCAGTTGACACATTTGATGCGTCGTCATCATTGGCTGAGATCCTGCAACGATGATGCAGGATCCCTAACAGGCTTTGGCAGTGTCCCTCCTCTCCATCTATCTATCTGACCGGCCATGTAGTGACCTGTCTGACTGTGATAAGTCCGACATATTACACCCCTCCACAAAGTAATCCCTTCACTGGGGTCAACAACACTGCTTCCAATCGACAAGAACACCAACAGAATGCACATATCAGCCCAGAAACAGCACAGGACAACACTCCACTAACCCTTACAGGTAGGAACTAGCTGCTCTGTCTGGTAGGTCTAGGAGAACTTGTTTCATTTGTATTATTTTAGTAATTGTTTTTAGGGGGTCTAGGACAACTTTAGTAGGTTACCATTGACCAAAGACTAAGCCGTTTCCCAGCCACTTATGATTTGAACCGCCCCTCTTTTTGACCACGTTTTGGCTGCTTAACTCCTTATGTTTTCATCAACATAAAAGCAGGATTTGGCTTATTTTCCCGCCTTTAAGCTGGCATTGAGTGTACTGTACAGCAGCTCAGTGAAAACAGCATTGCGTTCTTTGTTTTCCTTTGTGGTTGTCTAGAGAATGACAGTGATCCATGTATTTGTCTGTGCCATTGTTATGAGACAACGGGATGTCTTCTCATAGGAACGTGTGTGTGTGTGTGTGTGTGTGTGTGTGTGTGTGTGTGTGTGTGTGTGTGTGTGTGTGTGTGTGTGTGTGTGTGTGTGTGTGTGTGTGTGTGTGTGTGTGTGTGTGTGTGTGTGTGTGTGTGTGTGTGTGTGTGTGTGTGTGGAAGCATCCCTCTGGGACTGGTTAGCGCTGGAAAATGAATAGTCCTTTTAATCTCCAGTGGAACGTCCTTCTGTATTTGGACAGGGCCTTGCTTCTCCACAAGCCAATCAATATCGCCCTTGTCTCATTGTCAACTAGAATGATTGTCTCATTCTCTCACTACAGCATGAGGGCTCTTGTCTGCTTCAACAAAACAACTCATAGCTTTTATTCTGTTTGGGGATTTGTTTCTATGGATACATCCGCTGTAGGGGTTTTAAACCAACGTGTTCATAATATCTGAGGCTGACACACTGTTTTTTGGGGGGCCTGGTTTTGGCATGCTATCGTCGCTATGGTATAAATGAGATGGTTAAAGTATGTCCACTAAGCTGGGAGAGAGAGAGGGAGAACTAGGAGAACTTATGTGTTTTGGATTCTGCTGTGGCACCCACATGTGTCAGTGCTGAGTACAGGCCCTGTGGGCATAAAGGACACGTGAGTGGATTCTGTGTGTGTGTGTGGCAGTCACAACACTGAATGACCTCTCCTACACACACTGCTGATAGAGAGCCAGAGCTTTGGGACATTAGATATTTGGTTAAATTCCCAGCAGCCTCCGCCTCTCTCAGAGCTGTGTGCGTGTGTGTGTTTAATAATGGATGGCTTGCCACGACCATGTGCTCTCATGAGGAGGCCGATGTGGTGTGTGTGGGAGCATAATCTAGAGGCGAAAGAAACGTACACCTATTTAGGCGAGGTGCTGGCTAGGGGAGTAAAACGCTTAAAAATTAAAGTAGAGCCGCACACTAGCTCAGGTGCAATAATTTAATAACCTAATATCGAAGGTTTCGACAGACAAGCTGTCTTCATCAGGGTATGATCATGGGAGCATAATCATTTGGAAAGGAGACAGCTGATACTTAAGTGATATCATGACACACACACATCCAGGAATAGATTGAGAAACACTGCTCTACAGAGCCATAGAGTAGATATGACAATGTATGTACAGTGCATTCGGAAAGTAATCAGACTCCTTGACCTTTTCCACATTTTGTTACGTTACAACCTTAATCTAAAATTGATCAAATATTTTTTCCCCTCATTAATCTACACACAATACGCCATAATGACAAAGCAAAAACATTTTTGCAAATGTATTAAACATAAAAAACAGAAATACCTTATTTACATAAGTATTCAGACCATTTGCTATGAGACTCGAAATAGAGCTCAGGTGCATCCTGTTTCCATTGATCATCCTTGAGATGTTTCTACAAGGCACAGATCTGGGGAAAGGTACCAAAACATTTCTGCAGCGTTGACGTTCCCCAAGAACACAGTGGACTCCATCATTCTTATATGGAAGAAGTTTGGAAGCACCAAGACTCTTCCTAGAGCTGGCCTCCCGGCCAAACTGAGCAATGAAGGGAGAAGGGCATTGGTCAGGGAGGTGACCAAGAACCCGAGCTCTAGAGTTCTTCTGTGGAGGACAACCATCTCTGCAGCAATCCACCAATCAGGCCTTTATGGTAGAGTGGCCAGACAGAAGCCATTCCTCTGTAAATGGCACATGACAGCCCTCTTGGAGTTTGCCAAAAGGCACCTAAAGGAGTCTCAGACTATGGGAAACAGATTCTCTGGTCTGACGAAATCAAGATTGAACTCTTTGGCCTGAATGCCAAGCATCACGTCTGGAGGAAACCTGGCACCATCCCTACGATGAAGCATGGTGGTGGCAGCATCATGCTGTGGGGATATTTTTCAGCGGCACGGACTGGGAGACTTGTCAGGATCAAGGGAAAGATGAACAGAGCAAAGTACAGAGCGATCCTTGATGAAAACCTGCTTCAGAACGCTCAATACCTCAGACTGGGGCAAAGGTTCACAGGACAACAACCCTAAGCACACAGCCAAGACAATGCAGGAATGGCTTTGGGACAAGTCTCTGAATGTCCCTGAGTGGCCCAGCCAGAGCCCGGACTTGAACCCGACCGAACATCTCTGGAGAGACCTGAAAATAGCTGTGCAGCGACGCTCCCCATCCAACCTGACAGAGCTTGAGAGGATCTGCAGAGAAGAATGGGAGAAACTCCCCAAATACATGTGTGTCAAGCTTGTAGCGTCATACCCAAGAAGACTTGAGGCTGTAATCGCTGCCAAAGATGCGTCAACAAAGTACTGAGTAAAGGGTCTGAATACTTATTTAAATGTGATATTTCCAGTTTTTTTTAATACATTGGCAAAAATTTCGAAAAACAGGTTTTTGCATGGTCATTATGGGGTATTGTGTGTAGATTGATGAGGGGGGAAAACGATTTAATCCATTTTAGAATAAGGCTGTAACGTATCAAAATGTAGAAACAGTCAAGTGGTCTGAATACTTTCCAAATGCACTGCAGAACTGTATATGACTTTGACACGATCATCCAGGACTTGATTGACAAACGTTAGAGTTTAGGATTCGGGGAGGGCCAGGGGCAGACTGGGACCAGAAATCGGCCCTAGCATTTTTAACACACTGGCAATTTTTTTTGCTTGAGGCCCCCATTATTATCCAGATAATGATCATTTTGTGCAAAAACCCAAGTTACAGGTCCACGGGGCTAAAAATGGACCAGCCCATCTTACATTTACCCAAAATGCCAGATAGCCAGTCTGCCCCTGGGGAGGGCTAATCAAGTGGATGGCTGCAAATGTTCTACTTTAAAACTCGGATAAAACAGAGATACTTGTTCTAGGTCCCAAGAAACAAAGAGATCTTCTGTTGAATCTGACAATTAATCTTGATGGTTGTACAGTTGTCTCAAATAGTTGAGTTGTCTCGGCGTTACTCTGGACCCTGATCTCTCTTTTGACGAATATATCAAGTCTGTTTCAAGGACAGCTTTTTTCCATCTACGTAACATTGCAAAAATCTGAAAATGTCCATGCTTTTGTCACTTCTAGGTTAGACTACTGCAATGCTCTACTTTCCGGCTACCCGGATAAAGCACTAAATAAACTTCAGTTAGTGCTAAACACGGCTTCTAGAATCTTGACTAGAACCAAAAAATTTGATCATATTACTCCAGTGCTAGCCTCTGTACACTGGCTTCCCGTTAAGGCAAGGGCTGATTTCACGGTTTTACTGCTAACCTACAAAGAATTACATGGGCTTGCTCCTACCTAACTTCCAATTTGGTCTTGCCGTACATACCTACACGTACACTACGGTCACAAGACGCAGGCCTTCTTACTGTCCCTAGAATTTCTAAGCAAACAGCTGGAGGCAGAGCTTTCTCCTATAGAGCTCCATTTTTATGGAATGGTCTGCCTACCCATGTGAGAGACGCAGACTCGGTCTCAACCTTTAAGTCTTTATTGAAGACTCATCTCTTCAGTAGGTCCTATGATTGAGTGTAGTCTGACCCAGGAGTGTGAAGGTGAATGGAAAGGCACTGGAGCAACGAACCGCCCTTGCTGTCTCTGCCTAGCCGGTTCCCCTCTCTCCTCTGGGATTCTCTGCCTCCAACCCTATTACAGGGGCTGAGTCACTGGCTTACTGGTGCTCTTCCATGCCGTCCCTAGGAGGGGTGCGTCACTTGAGTGGGTTGAGTCACTGACGTGATCTTCCTGTCTGGGTTGGCGCCCCCCCTTGGGTTGTGCCGTGGCGGAGATCTTTGTGGGCTATACTCGGCCTTGTCTCAGGATGGTAAGTTGGTGGTTGAAGATATCCTCTAGTGGTGTGGGGGCTGTGCTTTGGCAAAGTGGGTGGGGTTATATCCCGTATGTTTGGCCCTGTCCGGGAGTACCGTCGGATGGGGTCACAGTGTCTCCCGACCCCTCCTGTCTCAGTCTCCAGTATTTATGCTGCAGTAGTTTATGTGTCGAAGGGCTAGGGTCAGTCTGTTATATCTGGAGTATTTCTCCTGTCTTATCCGGTGTCCTGTGTGAATTTAAGTGTGCTTTCTCTAATTCTCTCTCTCTCTCTCTCTCTTTCTTTCTTTCTTTCTCTCTCTCTCTCGGAGGACCTGAGCCCTAGGACCATCCCCAGTCCACCTGGCTTTGCTGCTGCTCCAGTTTCAACTGTTCTGCCTGCGGCTATGGAACCCTGATCTGTTCACCGGACATGCTACCTGTCCCAGACCTGCTGTTTTCAACTCTCTAGAGACAGCAGGAGCGGTAGAGATACTCTGAATGATCGGCTATGAAAAGCCAACTGACATTTACTCCTGAGGTGCTGACCTGTTGCACCCTCGACAACCACTGTGATTATTATTATTTGACCCTGCTGGTCATCTATGAACATTTGAACATCTTGGCCATGTTCTGTTATAATCTCCACCCGGCACAGCCAGAAGAGGACCGGTCACCCCTCATAGCCTGGATCCTATCTAGGTTTCTTCCTAGGTTCTGACCTTTCTAGGGAGTTTTTCCTAGCCACCATGCTTCTACACCTGCATTGCTTGTTGTTTGGGGTTTTAGGCTGGGTTTCTGTACAGCACTTTGAGATATCAGCTGACGTAAGAAGGGCTTTATAAATACATTTGATTTGATTTGATCAGACCGTCCCAATATTCATACTTACATACTTACTTAGGTTTCATTACATACAGTCGGGAGGAACTACTGAATATACGATTAACGTCAACTCATCATCGTTCCTACCAGGAATATGACTTTCCCGAAACGGATCCAGTGTTTTGCCTTCCACCCAATACAATGGATCTGATCCCAGCCGGCGACCCTGTGCGACGCCGTAAAAGGGGCAAACGAGGCGGTCTCGTGGTCAGGCTTCGGAGACGGGCACATCGCGCTCCACTCCCTAGCATACTACTCGCCAATGTCCAGTCTCTTGACAATAAGGTTGATGAAATCCGAGCACGGGTAGCATTCCAGAGAGACATCAGGGATTGCAACGTGCTCTGCTTCACGGAAACATGGCTAACTCAAGAGACGCTAACGGAGTCGGTGCAGCCAGCTGGTTTCTTCATGCATCGCGCCGACAGAAACAAACATCTTTCCGGTAAGAAGAGGGGCGGGGGGGTATGCCTTATGATTAACGAGACGTGGTGTGATCATCATAACAACACACAGGAACTCAAGTCATTCTGTTCACCTGATCTAGAACTCCTCACAATCAAATGTCGACCGCATTATCTACCAAGGGAATTCTCTTCAATCATAATCACAGCCGTATATATTCCCCCCCAAGCAGACACATCGATGGCCCTGAACGAACTTTATCTGACTCTTTGTAAACTGGAAACCACACACCCTGAGGCTGCATTCATCGTAGCTGGGGATTTTAACAAGGCTAATCTAAAAACAAAACTCCCTAAATTCTATCAGCATATCGATTGTGCTACCAGGGCTGGAAAAACCCTAGATCATTGTTATACTAATTTCCGCGACGCATATAAGGCCCTCCCCCGCCCCCCTTTCGGAAAAGCTGACCACGACTCCATTTTGTTGATTCCAGCCTACAAACAGAAACTAAAACAACAAGCTCCCGCGCTCAGGTCTGTTCAACGCTGGTCCGACCAATCTGAATCCACGCTTCAAGACTGCTTCGATCACGCGGATTGGAATATGTTCCGCATTGCGTCCAACAACAATATTGACGAATATGCTGATTCGGTGAGCGAGTTCAGTAGGAAGTGCATTGACGATGTCGTACCCACAGCAACGATTAAAACATTCCCAAACCAGAAACCGTGGATTGACGGCAGCATTCGCGTGAAACTGAAAGCGCGAACCACTGCTTTTAACCAGGGCAAGGTGACCGGAAGCATGACCGAATACAAACAGTGTAGCTATTCTCTCCGCAAGGCAATCAAACAGGCTAAGTCCCAGTACAGAGACAAAATCGAGTCGCAATTCAACAGCTCAGACACAAGAGGTATGTGGCAGGGTCTACAGTCAATCACGGATTACAAAAAGAAAACCAGCCCCGTCGCGGACCAGGATGTCTTGCTCCCAGACAGGCTAAACAACTTTTTTGCCCGCTTTGAGGACAATACAGTGCCACTGACACGGCCCCCTACCAAAACCTGCGGGCTCTCCTTCACTGCAGCCGAGGTGAGTAAAACATTTAAACGTGTTAACCCTCGCAAGGCTGCAGGCCCAGACGGCATTCCCAGCCGCGTCCTCAGAGCATGCGCAGACCAGTTGGCTGGTGTGTTTACGGACATATTCAATCAATCCTTATCCCAGTGTGCTGTTCCCACATGCTTCAAGAGGGCCACCATTGTTCCTGTTCCCAAGAAAGCTAAGGTAACTGAGCTAAACGACTACCGCCCCGTAGCACTCACTTCCGTCATCATGAAGTGCTTTGAGAGACTAGTCAAGGACCATATCACCTCCACCCTACCGGACACCCTAGACCCACTCCAATTTGCTTACCGACCCAATAGGTCCACAGACGACGCAATCGCAACCACACTGCACACTGCCCTAACCCATCTGGACAAGAGGAATACCCATGTGAGAATGCTGTTCATCGATTACAGCTCAGCATTTAACACCATAGTACCCTCCAAACTCGTCATCAAGCTCGAGACCCTGGGTCTCGACCCCGCCCTGTGCAACTGGGTCCTGGACTTCCTGACGGGCCGCCCCCAGGTGGTGAGGGTAGGTAACAACATCTCCACCCCGCTGATCCTCAACACTGGGGCCCCACAAGGGTGCGTTCTGAGCCCTCTCCTGTACTCCCTGTTCACCCACGACTGCGTGGCCATGCACGCCTCCAACTCAATCATCAAGTTTGCGGATGACACTACAGTGGTAGGCTTGATTACCAACAACGACGAGACGGCCTACAGGGAGGAGGTGAGGGCCCTCGGAGTGTGGTGTCAGGAAAATAACCTCACACTCAACGTCAACAAAACAAAGGAGATGATTGTGGACTTCAGGAAACAGCAGAGGGAGCACCCCCCTATCCACATCGACGGGTCAGTAGTGGAGAAGGTGGAAAGTTTTAAGTTCCTCGGTGTACACATCACGGACAAACTGAATTGGTCCACCCACACAGACAGCGTTGTGAAGAAGGCGCAGCAGCGCCTCTTCAACCTCAGGAGGCTGAAGAAATTCGGCTTGTCACCAAAAGCACTCACAAACTTCTACAGATGCACAATCGAGAGCATCCTGTCGGGCTGTATCACCGCCTGGTACGGCAACTGCTCCGCCCACAACCGTAAGGCTCTCCAGAGGGTAGTGAGGTCTGCAGAACGCATCACCGGGGGCAAACTACCTGCCCTCCAGGACACCTACACCACCCGATGTCACAGGAAGGCCATAAAGATCATCAAGGACAACAACCACCCAAGCCACTGCCTGTTCACCCCGCTATCATCCAGAAGGCGAGGTCAGTACAGGTGCATCAAAGCAGGGACCGAGAGACTGAAAAACAGCTTCTATCTCAAGGCCATCAGACTGTTAAACAGCCACCACTAACATTTAGCGGCCGCTGCCAACATACTGACTCAACTCCAGCCACTTTAAAAATGGGAATTGATGGAAATTATGTAAAAATGTACCACTAGCCACTTTAAACAATGCCACTTAATATAATGTTTACATACCCTACATTACCCATCTCATATGTATATACTGTACTCTATATCATCTACTGCATCTTGCCATCTTTATGTAATACATGTACCACTAGCCACTTTAAACTATGCCACTTTATGTTTACATACCCTACAGTACTCATCTCATATGTATATACCGTACTCTATACCATCTACTGCATCTTGCCATGCCGTTCTGTACCACCACTCATTCATATATCTTTATGTACATATTCTTTATCCCTTTACACTTGTGTGTGTGTATAAGGTAGTAGTTGTGGAATTGTTAGGTTAGATTACTTGTTGGTTATTACTGCATTGTCGGAACTAGAAGCACAAGCATTTCGCTACACTCGCATTAACATCTGCTAACCATGTGTATGTGACTAATAAAATTTGATTTGATTTGATTTGATTTGATTTGACTTAGCATTAACATGCACGGTCAATACATCACCAAATACTAAGTAGTATGCAAGTATGTATATTTGAACATAGTCTGATTATAGGAGGGCATAGTCTTACCCTCCCCGAGCCAAGCTAGGTACCCACCCTGCGTGCATGAAGGCGTAGCTGAGGTATCTCCAGGCCTGAATCCGTAGCTGGGGGTGGTATGGCAGTGGGCCCCTCAGGAAGTGGGGACTGGACACCTGCAGCACCCAGCGGTCCAATTGCAGGCCATAGTACATGAACACTGCCACCTAGAGGACGGGAGGGGAAGTTATCGTTGAGGAATATAAGATCTAGCCTAAGAGATACGTTTTAGTTTTCACAGAGATATTTAGGCTGTCTCCATGAAGAATGTAGCGTTTCACAATAGTCTAGACTGATTTCAAAGGCTTATCTCGATGGAGAGTTGAAGCCAAGGGCAAAAGATAAATGATACTGTTGCTATCTCCCAGTCCTACCAAGTTAGAAGAAAGGAAAGACAAACAGAAGTTGAACGATAGGGTTCTCTTTGTTATCAAAACCAATACTTTATAGCATCAAACCCTCATCAGAGATGCTTGAAGAACCTAAGCCCTAAATCTCTCAGGGGCACGTCCTAACTTTACACTTCAGTCGAATATTCACTTCGTCTCCCATTGACATTCATGCATGACTAAGGGAAATTTGACTGAAGTAGAATTGACGATTTACCCATCCATGAGCGGAACGTTACCTCGGCGATGGTGATAGCCAGGATGAGCCAGGGTGGTGGGCAGCAGGTGTAGCTGTCGAAGTACCACTTCCTGTCGATCTCCCGGGGCAGGGTCTCGTAGGCGATGTGCCTCACCAGCCTCTGGGACAAACCCAGACCCACCTCCTCCCCCAGGGCCCCGGCCCCTTTCAACTGACGACTTCCCTGGAGGATGGCCCGCCGGAAGCTGTTGCTGCGCTTGTTGGACATCTAGCAGGGAGAGGGGGGGAGAGAGAGAAGTAGAGAGAGATTTATAGAGAGGGAGGGATGGGAGAGGGGAGAGAGAGGAATAGAGAGAGAGAGAGAGATGGAGAGAGTGAGACTGTTATGAGCACATGTGCAGATGTCAGTCAAAATACATAATCAAATACCCAGTGTCCATCTGCAGGTCAGGCTTCATTGACAGTCAGTCCATTCAGTGAGACTTTCATTGCAATAAGTAATTTAGTTCTCTTATGTGAGCGAGAGAAACTTCATAGAAACATGGCCATAAAATAATTGTCTATTTTCAATTAGGAGAAATTCCAGCCATACAGGTCTTGACACTATTGGCTTCCCTACAACACCCAAGTGTGTCGTCATAGCTCCCCTAAGTCGTGATCCCCCCCATCCTTCATCCCACTGTGACAGCAACCACGCTGCCATACCCTTCCACCTCGCCCCAGCAACAGAATGCCTCCGTCAGCACCTAGCAACCGCTGAGCCCCTCTCCTCGTCCCAAGTACTGGCGGCAGCTGCCTGACAACGCAGCCCTTCTACCCAGACAGCAATATTCATGGTCCTCCTCCAGAACATAGAATGTGGACAAGTCCCTCTCTCTCTCTCTCCCTCCCTGATTCCTCTCCCTCTGATTCCCATCTCTCTCGTTCTCTCTCGCTCTCTCTCATTCACACATTTCTCTCTCTCTCTTTCTCTCTCCGATCCTAAAAGTAGTTTACAATAGCACCATTCTTCAATCTATAATGACCATTCAAATTGAACAGATCTCCAATTATGTGAGTCTTGATTGCAGTCAAGAGATAGTGTGGGATTCTTCATGACTGTAGGTTACCATGGCCACTCCCAGCCCAAAGCCAACAGAGAGTGGGATCAAACGGTACCAAACATACACATTCTGCACCACACACACGCCCCTACTGTACAAGACAATGGACCCGTGCGCACACGCGCAAACACACACATTCCTCTCCAGGTCACCCCACGTGGCCCAACCGCATAAAGACACAGTCTTCTTTCTTCCAGCAGTGCTGGGGCGATTCTTCTCCTCTTATTTTCAATCAAAAGAGAGAGAAAGGGAGTGACGTTCTATCTATTCACCGACAGCGAAGAAGAGAGCAGGGTAGAGAGAGATTGGTATTCATCCAAGAAGGACTGTGGGACCAGGGAGAATCTACTGTTATACTGGGAGATGCTGTCAGGGAGAGGAGCGAGAGGAAGAGAGGCAGAGAGAGGAGAGGGAGGGAGAGGGACAGAAGGGGCAGGGAGATAAAGAGAGCGAGAGAGATAAGAGAGAGAGAAGGAAAAGTAGAAAGAGAGAAAAGAGAGAAAAGAGAGAGCGAGGCAATAACTCCCAATCACGCTGACAGCTTTATGGAATAGGCAGCTGAGCAAAGTAAAGATGGAACTGCAAATAAACCCCAGCAAGCCTGTCTCTGTCTTCCACTCCCTCTTGTCCTCCTCCTCCCTCTCTCCATCTATCCTTCCCTCATCCTGCTTGGCTTCTGTTGTGGTTCCAGTGAATGTGAAAGCCACGGGGGGTGAGGGGCGGTCTTTGTGGGTAACAATAGCAGCCACACCTCCCAACACACACACATCCATACACACACGCACACACATATCACTTGACAACATGTTCCTCATTCCTCTCTGTCCCACTTCCAGTTCCTCGCCTTGACCTTTGACCTGTCACATGACCTGGACCGACCAATCAAAGATCCTCTTTCACAAGTTCCCACAGGCCCATTCTCTGCCCACTGTACAAGACAGTGGACAGCTTTGAAGGAAGCGGAGGAGACAAATGAGAGAATAGGAGAAATGGAAATTGAGAGGGGAGAGTTGGGGAACCTTCACAAACCCACCCCCTACCGGCCACAACTTTTCACATTTCCAAACAATTGAATATTTCTCCAGATGACTTCACCGTTCAGGGTCAAGAGTTCAACCTCTCACCTGAAACACAACAGGTGCTAGACGACGCGTGAAATTGCCAATTTAGACCAAGCTGTGTTGTCTAATACCGTGGAATATCCATGGAGACCTGGGTGAGTAGAAGGATGATAGTGGTGTAGATGCCTTTATAGAGGGTTGATATCATAAGACCACTTCCTCTCAACTATATGTCTCAACATGACCAATCGGTGTACAGTATAATCAATGTTATGCTTATACAATCACTACTATCAGTTACTATGAAGTGACTCGGGACTCTCACCAGGTTGACAAAGTCCTGGTAGCAGATCTTTCCGTCTGCGTTGCCGTCGGCGAGGGCCAATAGAACCTCCAGCTTGTGAGGGTCCAGCTCCGAGCCGTGGGCCGCCAGCAGGTCCCTGAACCGCTCTGTACTGATGAATCCTGAACTCTCTGAGTCGAACTGGAACACACAAGGAGAGGCATACGGTTGGAAGGTCTGTAGATAAACACAGAGACAAGGACATAGACGCACGCGCACACAAGAGACTTGACAGATGTAGTCAAACAAAGCACATTTACAAAAGGCACAATGCACATACACACAAGCCTTATCGCATAGAGACACACAAAGGTTATTATCACAAGTGAATTATAAGTTAAGTCAGTATATAATCTCACAGTACAGCCTTGTACCGAACATTCAACACTGACACAAAAAAAAAAAGCCAAAAAGCTATAAAATAACATTTTGTTCATAGTTTGAGCTACTTTGTAAAGAGTTTAAATGAGCCCGAATAGCTCATCTAACCAACGGCCATTTTGTTTCATTTATTATTTTCATTAATCACATTCAGTAGCTGAGGAAAGAGCCAATAACTTCTGAGAATATCCACACTTTAAAGAAGTTAGCTAGTGTTGTGTATTCCATTAGACTGTCAAGTGTCCTGAAACGTTTAGATGCACTTTAATTAAAGTTATCTATCTGACCAATTACATCCTGGTTGTCTAAATCATGGCCTTTCCCCTACTACCCACTAAGCACTTCCAAGGGTCACAAGTCCTTGGCTCCACCCACACAACAGTCTCTCACATTCAGCAAAAGCAAGTGCCAGACATCCCACTCTAGGAATTCTTCACACTCACTCCTTTCTCTCTCACCAATGACGCATACACAGCACAGTGACTGCATCAGTGAATCAAAGAGAACAGTATCAATAGCTTTTTCTCATACCAAATGTTATATGAGCAAACATTCTTACACATTACCTCAATCCTCTCTGCTATGAGTGATAGTAATTCCAATGGAACTCAAACTGAATTGAATGGAGTCACTTTAGACTTCAGATGTGTCTGTTCAACGGACTGTAAAATGGCCTGGATTTGAGTCCTCTTCTATTCCTCGATGTGCTTGTGTTTGATTTGAATGTCAGGTCGTTTGTGAATAGGGTCAGAATACAGCT
This sequence comes from Salvelinus alpinus, assembly GCF_045679555.1. NCBI lineage: Eukaryota > Metazoa > Chordata > Actinopteri > Salmoniformes > Salmonidae > Salvelinus > Salvelinus alpinus. The sequence continues at coordinate 72,270,307 of NC_092087.1, read as the reverse complement.
GTCGTGCGTATAGTGTGTGTGTGTGTGTGACATACAGACTAAATGAGCAGTGAATCTAATTCCATCGCCCTGAGCAAAGCCTCAGACTTCTCCATGTGCCACGTTTGGCAGGCAGCACAACGGAAGACAGGCATAGAAATAACATCACAGACCATTGACTTGAATGGGGATTCTCCTTCTACTTATTAGACAGGTCAGTACATCACTGGGGCCGAGATCCCTGCCATCCAGGACCTCTATATCAGGCGGTGTCAGAGGAAGGCTCGAAAAATTGCCAGACTCCAGCCTCCCAAGTCATAGACTGTTCACTCTGCTACCGTCCGGCAAATGGTACAGGAACATTGGCTCTCGGATCAAGAGACAGTCGGATCAAGAGACAGCTTCTACCCCCAAGCCAATAGACTGCTAAATAGCCAGACTGATGACTATCAATGAATGGTACCTGAACTGTCTGCTCTGACTCTATCTTGCACTGACCCTACACACACACTCACTAGACTTTATATACACACCATATACACACTCACTCACTCACACTACACTGTCACTCCCACATAAATCCCTCACACATTCACACACTACATACCCACACACACATCCATACAGACACAACACAAACACACATATTGTACACACTTTTACACTCCTCATTTGCTGCTGCCACTCTGTTCTTTGTTTTACTCTTATTATTATTATTATTATCTATCCTGATGCCTAGTCACTTTACCCTGCCTTCATGTACACATCTACCTCAAATACCTCATTATTATCTATCCTGATGCCTAGTCACTTTACCCTGCCTTCATGTACATATCTACCTCAAATACCTCATTATTATCTATCCTGATGCCTAGTCACTTCACCCTGCCTTCATGTACATATCTACCTCAAATACCTCATTATTATCTATCCTGATGCCTAGTCACTTTACCCTGCCTTCATGTACATATCTACCTCGAATACCTCATTATTATCTATCCTGATGCCTAGTCACTTTACCCTGCCTTCATGTACACATCTACCTCAAATACCTCATTATTATCTATCCTGATGCCTAGTCACTTTACCCTGCCTTCATGTACATATCTACCTCGAATACCTCATTATTATCTATCCTGATGACTAGTAACTTTACCCTGCCTTCATGTACATATCTACCTCAAATACCTCATTATTATCTATCCTGATGCCTAGTCACTTTACCCTGCCTTCATGTACATATCTACCTCAAATACCTCATTATTATCTATCCTGATGCCTAGTCACTTTACCCTGCCTTCATGTACACATCTACCTCAAATACCTTATTATTATCTATCCTGATGCCTAGTCACTTTACCCTGCCTTCATGTACATATCTACCTCAAATACCTCATTATTATCTAGCCTGATGCCTAGTCACTTTACCCTGCCTTCATGTACATATCTACCTCAAATACCTTATTATTATCTATCCTGATGCCTAGTAACTTTACCCTGCCTTCATGTACATATCTACCTCAAATACCTCATTATTATCTATCCTGATGCCTAGTCACTTTACCCTGCCTTCATGTACATATCTACCTCAAATACCTCATTATTATCTAGCCTGATGCCTAGTAACTTTACCCTGCCTTCATGTACATATCTACCTCAAATACCTCATTATTATCTATCCTGATGCCTAGTCACTTTACCCTGCCTTCATGTACACATCTACCTCAAATACCTCATTATTATCTATCCTGATGCCTAGTCACTTTACATTGATCTGGTACTGATACTCCCTGTATATAGCTCCACATTGATCTGGTACTGATACTCCCTGTATATAGCTCCACATTGATCTGGTAATGATACTCCCTGTATATAGCTCCACATTGATCTGGTACTGATACTCCCTGTATATAGCTCCACATTGATCTGGTACTGATACTCCCTGTATATAGCTCCACATTGATCTGGTACTGATACTCCCTGTATATAGCTCCACATTGATCTGGTACTGATACTCCCTGTATATAGCTCCACATTGATCTGGTACTGATACTCCCTGTATATAGCTCCACATTGATCTGGTACTGATACTCCCTGTATATAGCTCCACATTGATCTGGTACTGATACTCCCTGTATATAGCTCCACATTGATCTGGTACTGATACTCCCTGTATATAGCTCCACATTGATCTGGTACTGATACTCCCTGTATATAGCTCCACATTGATCTGGTAATGATACTCCCTGTATATAGCTCCACATTGATCTGGTACTGATACTCCCTGTATATAGCTCCACATTGATCTGGTACTGATACTCCCTGTATATAGCTCCACATTGATCTGGTACTGATACTCCCTGTATATAGCTCCACATTGATCTGGTACTGATACTCCCTGTATATAGCTCCACATTGATCTGGTACTGATACTCCCTGTATATAGCTCCACATTGATCTGGTACTGATACTCCCTGTATATAGCTCCACATTGATCTGGTACTGATACTCCCTGTATATAGCTCCACATTGATCTGGTACTGATACTCCCTGTATATAGCTCCACATTGATCTGGTAATGATACTCCCTGTATATAGCTCCATTCTTGTGTATTTTATTTTATTTGACTATTACATTTTTAAACTCTGCATCGTTGGTAAAAACTCGGAAGCAAGCATTTCACTGTACACCAGTTGTATTCGGCGCATGTGATTAATACAACTGGATTTGATTCGATTCCATTTCTACGGCAATAGAATGGCAGGTGGGCATGAAGGGCTGTTCCATTCTGCTCTTCAGAACAACAACTGAGAGAGGACAGTTGACTCTCATAGAGTCCTTTCTTATGGTGATTCCAAAAATCATCGTTTAAAGATGCTGCAATATGGTTGGAGCATTTTGGTTAAATTATCATTGATAACTATAAAGACTGGGTTGGCGCAAAATAAATAAGTTGAAATCGACCACATTAACTCAGATTTCACACACTGGAGACTGTGTGAACACACATACACTCCAACACTATATCGGTCTTGATGCCATGCTCACGCGCACGCGCACACACACACACACACACACACACACACACACACACACACACACACACACACACACACACACACACACACACACACACACAACCTCCCTGTAATCCCAGAACCATATCTCACGCGTGTTCGCCAGTTAATAGTGTCATAAGAGACTACTGTCTGTGTGTCTAGTCCAGTCCCACTGCTCTCTGTCTGTATCTACCAGACTGTCTGGTCCAGAATGAGAGCTTGTTTACCCCTCTGACGGATTACAGTCCCATACTGAACCCCCCCCCCACCGCCCCCCCCACACCTCCTGTTCTCAGCCCCCCCCCCACAATACAACCCAGCCCCAAACCCCATTTTAGCCTACATTCAGATCTCAGACCCCCTCTCTCCCACATCTCTCTTAGACACACACTTGTACAACTCTCTCTCAAACTGAAACTAACACACACCCTTTCTCTCACATGCCTACATGGGAACAGCACTGTTGATGACATAGACACATTAGAATATGGGAACAGCACTGTTGATGACATAGACACATTAGAATATGGGAACAGCACTGTTGATGACATAGACACATTAGAATATGGGAACAGCACTGTTGATGACATAGACACATTAGAATATGGGAACAGCACTGTTGATGACATAGACACATTAGAATATGGGAACAGCACTGTTGATGACATAGACACATTAGAATATGGGAACAGCACTGTTGATGACATAGACACATTAGAATATGGGAACAGCACTGTTGATGACATAGACACATTAGAATATGGGAACAGCACTGTTGATGACATAGACGCTGAAACGTGTGTTCTTCTTTGTTCAGCACTTATTGCACTTTGCACAGGTACGTTTGGAATTATTTTGAGTATGGAATTACATCTGAGCTACCTTGGGATTTCGTCTTTATGGTTTGAGTGTGAGTACCTGTTCAACTCTGTTACCATGGCATACACACACAGGGACAAATCATTATGTTGTACTGTCCATATTCAAATGTCAATCTTCACAAAGTCAATCAGGACTTGCTACTCCTTCCTCCTGACCATGGGGGTTGTTTTGGGCATAACAAAGGGGTGTGGGGTGTGAGACAACCCAAACAGATTGTTTCCCCTGACCAATGACAGAGTATTATGCAGACAAAGGCCTTTATTTGACACGTACACACACACACGCGAACACACCCAGTAATCCTGCCATTTGGACTAACCCATAGCCTAGCTTCAAGGGCTGAGGAGAGGAGAGGAAAGTATAGAGGAAATTAGAGAAGAGGAGGGAGGGGAAGGGAAGAGAAGAGAAGAAGAGAGAAAAGAGAAGAGAAGATTGGGGACAATACTAGGCTGGGTCCTTAGCCTCATTTTCATAATGCTGCATATTAAGAAGCTTGAGGCAGCAGCCATGGAGAGTTTAGGGAGTCCACCAAGCCTAACAGCCCACAGAACAGTCTGAAATATCATTGGTTCAAGTCTAATTTTGAGCAACCTTTTTCCCTCTGTATGAGCTGACCACAAGGTCCTTCCGCCGACCTATTTAGATCTAATAAACAGATGAATCCATCCAACACGTGGGAAATGTGATTCTGTTAGCCCTCCAGCCACCCTAACAAACAGTAGAGTGTTCAGGCAGCTACAGACATGTTGGAGTGATTGTAAACCAGTCAACCCTGATATAATGACTCTACCAAATCCCTTATCCCTAACCACACCCCAGGAAGCTGCACCACTCATCTAGTGACCTCTGACCTGAACTAATATGGGTCACTATCCAACAGGCCCCCTGCCCTGCGCTGAGATAAACCCATGAGGCATTTTCTGGAACAATGACCACCACCACAAAGGAGAGCGGTTAACTGGAGTGTAGGATAATGTATGGTAATGATGTAGGATAATGAAGTTCAATTGGAAAAGACAACTGACAACTCAGTTTTGTGCTCCTGGTTGCTCTCAAATTGGTATGTGGTTAGTTGAGATTTAGGCAAAAAAATCTTAAATCCTCTCTTTTGTGAACTACCATGTCAGGTGTCTCCATGAAGCATGACACCTGTAGGTGGATGTCCTACTCAAATGGTTGCCATTCATAACGTCCTGAACAATGGAAAAACTACAATGGACCAAAATCCATATTGCGATAAACTGGCTGAATTGATGCGATAACGATGAATAGAATGATACGTTTATAACATTAAATGTGCACCTTTAAACTACTACTACCAATTTGACGATTGTAGCCATCAATTGTCCCCTAAACAATCACCCATATTAGCAAACTATCTTATCACATTTCTCTAGTATAGGCTACTTATCGTAACGATAACAGCAAAATCATCAAGGACAACAACCACCCAAGCCACTGCCTGTTCACCCCGCTATCATCCAGAAGGCGAGGTCAGTACAGGTGCATCAAAGCAGGGACCGAGAGACTGAAAAACAGCTTCTATCTCAAGGCCATCAGACTGTTAAACAGCCACCACTAACATTTAGCGGCCGCTGCCAACATACTGACTCAACTCCAGCCACTTTAAAAATGGGAATTGATGGAAATTATGTAAAAATGTACCACTAGCCACTTTAAACAATGCCACTTAATATAATGTTTACATACCCTACATTACCCATCTCATATGTATATACTGTACTCTATATCATCTACTGCATCTTGCCATCTTTATGTAATACATGTACCACTAGCCACTTTAAACTATGCCACTTTATGTTTACATACCCTACAGTACTCATCTCATATGTATATACCGTACTCTATACCATCTACTGCATCTGCCATGCCGTTCTGTACCACCACTCATTCATATATCTTTATGTACATATTCTTTATCCCTTTACACTTGTGTGTGTGTGTAAGGTAGTAGTTGTGGAATTGTTAGGTTAGATTACTTGTTGGTTATTACTGCATTGTCGGAACTAGAAGCACAAGCATTTCGCTACACTCGCATTAACATCTGCTAACCATGTGTATGTGACTAATAAAATTTGATTTGATTGATTTGATTTGATTTGAAAATGCCTGCGATAAGTGATCGGTACGGTTGGTAATTTCGGGTTTATCGTCAACAGATCTATGCCCATCACAAAAACACTGGAATAAATTCACAATTCTACATAGTCTATTCTGTGAAGTTGAATAATGGAAGTAGTATTTCACCTACAATGATATTATCAACCACAAATAGAGACGTCTCATTCCCATTCCATTACCACATACAGGTTGCCGTGGTAACATGCATGACTTGGCCGATCGGCACAGTAACGTGCGCAATAACATGCGTGACCTGACTGACGTGGGGTGCAATAACAAGCGTTACCCTGAGAGCAGGGGTTCACAATTCACAGAACTGCGGTGTTACGGGACTAATGGTACCCCATAGAGCTACCAAAAGACTGCAGTGGAGCTGAGGGAGGCCATTAGTGAATCTATGTTCCCTTTGGGGGCTTCCTGTACTCTGCATGATGGGTGAGGACCTTTAACAGGTGATTAGGCTAGCTGTTAGCTCAAGGCTTGTGAAAGTTTAACAAGACGCCAACAACCGGCAAAGTCAAAATTGTTCTCTATCCAGCTTTATAAAAGTTGAAGAAGCATATGGTCTACGTGCTATTCTAGAGAAGGGTTCTACCCTATATCCTATGGGGTTCAACTTAATGACATAGTCTACAGTAGCTACATGAAACCATAAAAGATCTAAATGTTTTATATGACCCTCGATCGGCCTCACCAGCTCAATCACTCAAGGCATGCAATGAATTATACTGCTGTAGGATAACACCTGACACCTACACAGTCAGGTCATGCAGAATTATAAACACATTAACATATAGGAAATATATTTATTTGTAGGCCCTTAGTCTCCAAAATGGCACCCTATTCCTTATGTAGTGCACTACTCTTGACAGGAGCCCTATGGGCCGCGGTCAAAAGTCAGGGGCGGATTGGCCATCTGGCGCCTCAAGGAAAGAATGGGCCGGTGTGTTAGAAATACCAGGGACAAGTTCTGGTCCCAGTCCGCCCCTGTCAAAAGTAGTGCACTATATAGGGAATAGGGTGCCGTTTGAGACACAGCCTAGAAGTGTCAGCTGCAGTGGGCCATTACTACACATGTTCATTATGCCATGGATCAACAGCGAGCTACTCATCATGATAGACGAAGAACTGGCGAGGGGCAGGCAGCTGAACATGCTGCAGGGTCATGGGACTGGGAGCCACACACACACACATGAACAAACAAGTTCACACACACACAAAGGTAGAGTGCTCCCTTGACATGATCCAATTAGCTGGTCTGATTAAAAGCTACTAGACTGGTGGGGGGGAAGCTTGTTTCTCTCTGCTAATTACAGAGCAACACTGGGGAGGACAGGAGTGTCTCAGGGCTGTGATTCACTCTCTCAATCTCTCTCTCTCTCTCTCTCTCTCTCTCTCTCTCTCTCACACAAACACACACATTCACACACACACCCACGCATGCATTCACACACACACACACACACACACACACACACACACACATGTGCATGTACACACACACACTCACTCACTATCCCATCTCTCCTGGTAAGTGATGTGATTGTAATGATCGCTTTCTCCAGTCATGGGATCTGACTCCCTGAGGGAGATGGAGAGGAGTGTGTGTGTGTGTGTTCCAACAGCACTCTTCACTTAGCTACATTTACTATTAGATCACTCACGGAGACACACATGGAGTGAGTGATCTAAGTGAGCGGCAGATGTACACTGAACAAAAATATAAATGCAACATGAAAAGTGTTGGTCCCGTGTTTTATGAGCTGAAATAAAAGATCCCAGAAAATTTTCCATACGCACTAAAGGCTTTTGTCTCTCAAATTTCGTGACATTTTTTTTTACATCCCTGTTAGTGAGCATTTTTCCATTTCTCCTTTGTCATACAACACGATGCCACAGATGTCTCAAGTTTTGAGGGAGCGTGCAATTGGCATGCTGACTGCAGGAATGTCCACCAGAGCTGTTGCCAGAGAATTTAATGTTAATTTCTCTACTATAAGCCTCCTCCAACGTTGCTTTAGTGAATTTGGCAGTACGTCCAACCGGTCTCACAACCGCAGACCACATGTATGGCATTGTGTGGGCGAGAGGTTTGCTGATTTCAACGTTGTGAACAGAGTGCCCCATGGTGGCAGTGGGGTTGTGATATGGGCAGGCAAAAGCTACGGACAACGAACACAATTGCATTTGTGCAATTTGAATGCACAGCGATACCGTGACGAGATCCTGAGGCCCATTGTCGTGCCATTCATCCTCCGCCATCACCTCATGTTTCAGCATGATAATGTACAGCCCCATGTCACAAGGATCTGTACACAATTCCTGGAAGCTGAAAATCTCTCAGTTATTCCATGGCCTGCATACTCACCAGACATGTCACCCATTGAGCATGTTTGGGATGCTCTGGATTGACGTGTACGACAGCATGTTCCAGCTACCGCCAATATCCAACAACTTCTCACAGCCATTGAAGAGGAGTGGAACAACATTCCTCAGGTCACAATCAACAGCCTGGTCAACTCTACGCGAAGGAGATGCATGAAGCAAATCTTGATCACACCAGATACTGACTGGTTTTCTGATCCACGCCCCTTTCCTTTTTTTTAAGGTATCTGTGACCAACATGCATATCTGTATTCCCTGTCATGTGAAATCCATAGATTAGGGCCTAATGTATTCATTTAAATTGACTGATTTCCTTATATGAACTTGGTACTCACTAAAATCTTTGAAATTGTTGCATGTTCAGTATAGTTTTCTTTTGCCCATGCACCACTGTTAGGGGCTTGACTCTGTAGGTTGGGGTGTTAAAGGGGTCAGCTGACAGCTGGGAAAAGGTTTTCGGGAAAGATGAAAAGGGATGGTGTGAGGCAGGGGGTAGGGTGGTCCATGACTAAAGAGGGGGGGGGACCCCTTCAAGCCCCATACACTGCATCCCTCTCATCAGACATGCACGCACACGCCCACGCACACAAACATACACACTCACACTGTGGCTCTACTACCATTCGAATGCTAATTCAGGGTTTCTAAGTGTGACCTTGACACCAGCGAGGGGCCTTTCCTGTGTAATCTGAGTCTCACACACACACACACACACACACACACACACACACACACACACACACACACACACACACACACACACACACACACACACCACAATCTACAGCTGAGGCAACACTAATGCTAGATTACATCACTACTCCCATTGACTGGCTATACAACACCACGAGTTGATCTGTACCGCCATTGACCAGAGAGAAATATGGCGCTAACTCCCTCCTCGTTGTCGTCTAGGAGACTAGTTCAACTTGAGTGCAGACAGCAGCTTGCAAGCGGGCTGGGACGAGAACAAAGGGGACGTGGCTAGGACCTGACAGCCAGGGTTGAAGGGTCATGGCTGTGACTGGCAACTGGGTCCACAGAGTCACCCCAGACAGTCCTACAGACAAGATTGGGTGACACCAAAAAATGATGAAAGGTAGTCCTGCTGTCAATGGGAACATGATGTGTGGTGTGTCAGTGTTTTCCATCTTGCACTAATATCTGACTCTAATCCCTGCGCCGTTGGTCTCATCCAAACCATAAGACAACGTAAAGATGTCTCATCCAAGCCATAAGACAACGTAAAGATGTCTCATCCAAACCATAAGACAACGTAAAGATGTCTCATCCAAACCATAAGACAACATAAAGATGTCTCATCCAAACCATAAGACAACGTAAAGATGTCTCATCCAAAGCATAAGACAACATAAAGATGTCCCATCCAAACCATAAGACAACGTAAAGATGTCTCATCCAAACCACAAGACAACGTAAAAATGTCTCATTCAAGCCATAAGACAACGTAAAGATGTCTCATCCAAACCATAAGACAACGTAAAGATGTCTCATCCAAACCATAAGACAATGTAAAGATGTCTCATCCAAACCATAAGACAACGTAAAGATGTCTCATCCAAAGCATAAGACAACGTAAAGATGTCCCATCCAAACCATAAGACAACGTAAAGATGTCTCATCCAAACCATAAGACAACGTAAAGATGTCCCATCCAAACCATAAGACAACGTAAAGATGTCCCATCCAAACCATAAGACAACGTAAAGATGTCTCATCCAAACCATAAGACAACGTAAAGATGTCCCATCCAAACCATAAGACAACGTAAAGATGTCTCATCCAAGCCATAAGACAACGTAAAGATGTCTCATCCAAACCATAAGACAACGTAAAGATGTCCCATCCAAACCATAAGACAACGTAAAGATGTCCCATCCAAACCATAAGACAACGTAAAGATGTCTCATCCAAGCCATAAGACAACGTAAAGATGTCTCATCCAAACCATAAGACAACGTAAAGATGTCCCATCCAAACCATAAGACAACGTAAAGATGTCTCATCCAAAGCATAAGACAACGTAAAGATGTCTCATCCAAACCATAAGACAACGTAAAGATGTCTCATCCAAACCATAAGACAACGTAAAGATGTCTCATCCAAATCATAAGACAACATAAAGATGTCTCATCCAAGCCATAAGACAACGTAAAGATGTCTCATCCAAACCATAAGACAACGTAAAGATGTCTCATCCAAGCCATAAGACAACGTAAAGATGTCTCATCCAAACCATAAGACAACGTAAAGATGTCTCATCCAAACCATAAGACAACGTAAAGATGTCTCATCCAAAGCATAAGACAACGTAAAGATGTCCCATCCAAGCCATAAGACAACGTAAAGATGTCTCATCCAAACCATAAGACAACGTAAAGATGTCTCATCCAAACCATAAGACAACGTAAAGATGTCTCATCCAAGCCATAAGACAACGTAAAGAAAATATGTTTTCTTCAGTCAGACTGGGTGGTATGAATAGAACATATAGGCTATTATTGTCTGTGGAAAGCTAGTCTTCAGCCTGGGCAATTTGTAAGAACCTGGCTCTGTATTCACCAGACCAGATCTGACACCAACTTCACACTCCAAGTTAGGTCGACGTAGCAAAAGGTTGTGTTTTGACAGCTGCTGGCTGTCTCAGACACTGATGGGGTACGAGAATGTGTGTCAGGCACGATTTCGACATAGGGAGTCAATTCTGCAGAACAGAACAATGCTTTTCATACCTCAAGGAGAGGAGCTTTCCAAGCACCATACAATAGGAGATGATGAGGGGATTGTTGTTTTTTCTGTGTGTGTGTGTGTGTGTGTGTGTGTGTGTGTGTGTGTGTGTGTGTGTGTGTGTGTGTGTGTGTGTGTGTGTGTGTGTGTGTGTGTGCATGCTATTTTTTGTAAGACACCAACTGCACAGTTCAAAGCTAAAAGCTCCATTCAAGCTCATTTGTGGGATAGATTCACATTGATTCACTTTTGGAATCTCCACGTTCGTTCTCATTCTGCTGGGTGTCTTGGTTTAACTATGCATTCGTCTCAGCTGGTACCAGCAAATGGTGATTGGCAGAACCAATATATCAGTCTAATAATTTGGTCCAATCAGTGCCAATGTATTAGCATCTCATTCAATCAGTGCCAATATATCAGCATTTTTTCCAATCAGTGCCAATCAGTGCTAACATTAGTCTTTTAATCAATAAGCACCGATATGTTAGTACTTCGTCCAATCAGAAGGCAGTATATTTGTCTTGCATCCAATCAGCGCCAATACAACGATGTTACTATCAGCACAGCTGCTGATGATTGAGTGGCAGAATGAGGCGGATCTGGGAGAAGGATATCGTCTCCAGACCGTCAATTACCCAGACATCATCTCTCCCGTCGCCAGACATCATCTCTCCCGTCGCCAGAGATCATCTCTCCCGTCGCCAAACGTCTCGGCGGAAAGGTCAGCGTCTGGCTCAAATGGAGCCCTGTTAGCCATGCGTGTCACGACCAGGCTCGTGGACTTCCTACACCACTGTGATTTGAGCGATGTCTAATGCTTTGACAGGACACTAATAGCCTTTCTAATGCCATGCCAATGTCCGATAACGCAACCGCAAGTCCACACTCACTAAGAGAGTGTGATAATCCATAGAGGACAGGAGGGAAGGTGTGTGTGTGTGTGTGTGTGTGTGTGTGTGTGTGTGTGTGTGTGTGTGTGTGTGTGTGTGTGTGTGTGTGTGTGTGTGTGTGTGTGTGTGTGTGTGTGTGTGTGTCAGTGTGTGTCAGTGTGTGTCAGTGTGTGTGTGTGTGTGTGTGTGTGTGTGTGTGTGTGCGTCTGTGTGTGCAGAGGTTCACTCGTTAAAAGAAGGGAGGAGAGTGATAATAGAGGTAAAAATAGATGAGGTGATAAATGACTGTGTATAGAGTCGTATTATCCTCCTGTGTACAACGCTGTATCCACCTTAGTGAGCTAGCTAATATAAGGCCTGAGCCCACAGTTCCCTGATGACAGGTCAGAGAGTCTATGGCGGCACACTGACATCTACAATGACTAAAGTAAGAACTTCGTTTTTTGAGATAAGACTATGCTTTTCCTTTAGGGAAGGAGAATGTTCTTTCATAAAGAGATTTAGACAATATGCAACTATTTTAGTCTACCAAGTATAAAGCAATGTGTGGAAACCACAGCAATGCTACTTAAGACTTTCTCATACTGCAGGTGGGAGGTTGAACAAAGATATGGGAAAGAGCAAGACTTCATTCCAATCTATTACCCGGACAGCATGACAAACCCACCATCCACACCTCCCAATCTCCAACCCTTTCCAAGATCCCCACCTAGTCATCACCCACGCCTTTCCATTCCAAAACAACACCTCATGATTCCTACTAAGGGTGCTCCTGCGCTACACTCTTAGAAAAAAGGTGTTATCTAGAACCTAAAAGGGTTCTTCGGTTGTCCCCATAAGAGAACCCTTTTTGGTTCCAGGCTGAACCGTTTAGGTTCCAGATAGAACCCTTTTGGGTTCCATGTAAAACCCTTTCCACAGAGGGTTCTACATGGAACCAAAAAGGGTTTTCCTATGGGAACAACAGCAGAACCCTCTTGGAACCCTTTTCTCTAAGAGTGTAGCCTATATATTTAACGAGTGGTTACTCTAAGGCTTCCTTCTCTCTCTTCCTGTACCTTTTCTCTTCTACCTCAAAGGAAAGTGGATTTGGGTCCACTCTCCTTCTGCCATAATCATCTCTTCACACAATGAGCGGAAAAATAACAAAGTGGCCACCCTTCAGCACTTTTCTGTCTTTTACTGTGGTACAATTGAATTTATTTAACTAGGCAAGTCAGTTAAGAACAAATTCTTATTTTCAATGACAGCCTAGGAACAGTGGGTTAACAGCCTTGTTCAGGGGCAGAAACGACAGATTTGTACCTTGTCAGCTCTGGGATTTGAACTTGCAACCTTTCGGTTACTAGCACAACACTCTAACCACTAAGCTACCCTGCCAGAATAATTGTCAAGAGAAAAAAGGAAAGACAAAAAGAGTGAGAACGAGAGAGAGAGAGAGAGAGGAAAAGACAGTGTGTGTGGGAGACAAGGACGTTCTGTCTAATGAACGTGCACATGGGTTAATTTAATGGACGAGGACTGTCTCTAGACCTGTCGGTGTGGGAAATGTCAGGTCAAACTGCGTTAGGACAACCCCCAAACTGATCAGTAGGCACCAAATGAAAGAAAACGGAGTAAAACATGGAGGGACCACATGGGGTTGTTTTGCTACAATGTGCTTTAATAAACATGATCCAGGAGAAGGATACAGTGTCTGACAGTATAGTCCACCAATCTCCTTCCCCCTTCAGTATTCTATCCATTCCTACCAGCCCCTGATGAAAGGAGGAGAGACAGACAGACCGCCCCCTTCTACAAACACACAGCATCCTTATCTTCTTTATTCCCTGGCTGGATGGGAAGTGAATAGAGATAGATTAGCCTGGCCTGGGGATTGCTTTTCTCTCTACAGGTGAACTCATTCACTCTCCTCCCTCTTTCATTTGAATCTCTTTAAAAGCACAAAAAAAGGCTGATAGGATTCATAACTCTGCATACAGTCCAATTTACTGGCTGAAATGGTTTTTCAGACCATGCACCTGTGATCTTTCTCTTTCCTCTCAGGGCTGTACAAGGGTAGTACATCGGTTTATTAGCTTGGTCTCAGATCTGTTTGTGTTGTTATGCCTGACGACCATAAGAGTTGGCAAGACAGCAGGAATAGATCTTGCATCAGGCTAGAGGCTTTTTGGTAGTCCTGTTTTGGGCTATGCTGCAAGCGGATGGGGTGAGTGACGTGCCTTTCTGTCTGGGGTAATGGATGATGGCTGGGTGTTTGTCGCCTCGCCCAGTTGGTCTTTTAGCAGTGGGCTGTCAGTGTGTGTGTGTGTGTGTGTGTGTGTGTGTGTGTGTGTGTGTGTGTGTGTGTGTGTGTGTGTGTGTGTGTGTGTGTGTGTGTGTGTGTTGGGCTGACTGACAGCATTTTAGGGTCTCTCATTCATCAGATCACTCTCATCAGGCTCCAGGCTTGCAGCCACAAATTAGCAGAGTCCGCCACCCGAAGTGTGTAACCTAGCAACACTGCCATGTTACATGGACATGTGATGACTTCACCCTGAGGGACAGGTCACAGCCAGGTACAAGTCCCTCCCTATGGAGAGAGGTTGAGATGTCAGAGTCTCTGGTATTACACTGTTCTCTGGCTGTTACGTAGCCTAGCGGTTAAAAGCATTGGGCCAGTAACCGAAAGGTCGCTGATTCAAACCCCCAAACTAGGTGAAAAATATGTTGATGTGCCTTTGAACAAGGCACTTAACCCTAATTGCTCTGGATAAGAGCATCCGCTAAATGAATACAATTAAAATGTAAAACGTAATACCGTATCCCTGAAACACTCCCACATCTTGATCTCTTCCTCTAACCCTGAACCACATTCATATTACACCAACAGGTGAACAAGTCATATCCCCTGATCCAATCACATCTAAACGACATCATCGCATGGCTGTAATCATCCAGCGTAGCTGGGTCGGCAACCAAAACAAGCAGGGATTTAACAGCATTAATAGGCCTCATCAACAAGTAGAAAATGAATTCATCAGTTCAGTATGTGATCCATCCGTCCACAATTTCCAACCAGTAGCCCCAACCTGTACAGCTAAAGACAGCCAAGATCTATCACTGGGAGTGAGATTGCTTTTCGCCCACTCCTTGTCCTCCTCCTCTCAAAACCCTGACGGCACCAAGACTTAATGACCATCTTATTGCACTGAGACATGTCCCTGGTTCAATTATGGGGGCTGAGGCCTTAAACAATACACACATACATGCACACACACATCATAATGGCTGCAGGCCTAGTGTAAAATGGAGTACAGTACTTTCATAAGGCTTAGACAGATGCTGCTCTGTAGAAACAACACAAAACAAAGAGGCTGGGGGGCTGAATTGTAACAAACTCCTGCTTGGCTGTTAGCTGGGCGCTAGAGGCCGGTGTGTGTGTGTGTGTGTCTAAACACTGGGATACCACAGAGGGGGAACAGAGAGAAAGAAAGGGGGAATCAAAAGGAGGAGAGTGCTTGCTTTGCCCCCAGGGCTCTTGTGGTAACAGGGATTCACACAGCAGACAGCTGGGTGAGTGGTCCTCAGCAGGTTCCCTAGCATGTGGGCAAATACCCACCCCCCAATCGCCTGAGTCTGAAAGGAGTGTGTGGAATATGCGCACACATACACATGTGATGACTAATTCACACACACACACACACACACACACACACACACACACACACACACACACACACACACACACACACACACACACACACATCTTATTCATCATACACAAAAACATACACACATACACCTATAAAAAAAAAGTTGTAGAAGAAGAAAGAGAGGGTGATGGAGAGTCCATGTTGTTCAGACACAGGGCATGGGCAGGTCAGCACAGAGATAAAGACAGGAGGCCATAAAATTCTTCACATAACATTGGGGTGAGAAACCCTCATTACCAGCGGGCCAAGCCCTCATTTACAGCAACCACCGTCAGAGGCCATTCTGAGGCGATTCCCGAGAACGAGGGAACAAAAAGAGGGAGAAACATTTATTTTTGGAGCCTTCTCTGTCTGTTTTTCTCTCTATTCAGTCCTTCTTTCTGGGGGTCGCCCTAAACTGACCCCTTTTTATGAGGGGGCGGCGGCTCCATTCACCATAGAGATTTATGGTCTTTATTAATAGGGGAAATGGACCCGGCCCGGGCTGCCTTCAGGGGGGCCTGATTTAAATTCTACAAAAACATAGGAGAGGGTTTGGAATTGGGATTGGGGGGAGGGAGGTGGCGATCGGGATGAGTGGGGTGGGGTCCTCTGTCTGTGACATTTTCAATGTTTGCCATCTGGGCAGGGAGTGGGAGCCTTCAACTGTCCGTCAACATCTCAAGCAACACTGCCCCCCCTGGATAAAGCCGCAGAGGAGGAGAAAGGGAAAACAACATCAACTGGGGGAAACAGATGCCCTCTATCAAAGCCCTGGTGGTGACTCACAGGCTGCTTGTCCACCTGGGCCTTTTTCTCCACCCATAACAATAAGCCAGTCAGTCAGTCTCCTGATCTGTGGTGGCCTGGTTGAGAGCCCTGCTGCGGTGTGGATCACCCTCTATTTCATAATCCTATTACCATAATCCCAAAAGGTCAGGGAGCACAGAGCACTTTCTCCTTCTCTCTCCTAACAGAACGTCTCTCCTTTAAAGGTAAAAGGGAGTTAAACTTCGGCCCAAAGGTTGAAAGAAACTTCCAGAAAGGCAACTTAAGGGGAGAAGAGTTGGGGAGTATGCTAATGGTTCTAACCTCCATGGGGCTCAGCAGAGTTATGACCTATAGGCAACCACCAGAAGGGCTGAAGGTCTCCACAGCTAGTCTGTCAGAGGTCACTGTGGGCTATAGCAGCATGAGGTTCAACCCCTTAGCCTCTCATATTGAGACCCGGGAATTTCATAAAAGTCCAAGATAAATTATGATCTTCGTGACTGGTTTCATTTTCGCACAGATACATTGGGAAGAAGCTGGAGAAGATGAGTGCCACAACCCTGAAATGAAAGACGGCCTTGTGCCCAAACTTTCATTCGAGGACATATATCTGTTGGGCTTTTCCCACAAAAACACTTTTCTAAAATGTAAAGGCAAGACCACAATGTCCAAGCAACACGTAAGGCATCCCTTCATCTGTAGCGTTGGTGTGAAACATCCTCTTGGCAGACACATTCTCCTCAAAACGTCATAATCAAACTATCATGGTAGGCCTAAAACCTTCATATTCAAACTAACAGTGGCAGAATACCTGACCACTGTGACTGATCCAAACTTAAGGAAAGCTTTGACTATGTACAGACTCAGTGAGCATAGCCTTGCTATTGAGAAAGGCCGCCGTAGGCAGACATGGCTCTCAAGAGAAGACAGGCTATGTGCTCACTGCCCACAAAATGAGGTGGAAACTGAGCTGCACTTCCTAACCTCCTGCCCAATGTATGACCATATTAGAGAGACATATTTCCCCCAGATTACACAGATCCACAAAGAATTCGAAAACAAATCCAATTTTGATAAACTCCCATATCTACTGGGTGAAATTCCACAGTGTGCCATCACAGCAGCAAGATTTGTGACCTGTTGCCACAAGAAAAGGGCAACCAGTGAAGAATAAACACCATTGTAAATACAACCCATATTTATGCTCATTTATATAGATAGATAGATAGATAGATAGATAGATAGATAGATAGATAGATAGATAGATAGATAGATAGAGAGTCAGAGAGAGAGAGAGAGTCAGAGAGAGAGAGAGAGTCAGAGAGAGAGAGAGAGTCAGAGAGAGAGAGAGAGAGTCAGAGAGAGAGAGAGTCAGAGAGAGAGAGTCAGAGAGAGAGAGAGAGTCAGAGAGAGAGAGAGAGAGTCAGAGAGAGAGAGAGAGTCAGAGAGAGAGAGAGAGTCAGAGAGAGAGAGAGAGAGTCAGAGAGAGAGAGAGAGTCAGAGAGAGAGAGAGTCAGAGAGATGTAAGAGGAGACGGCCCGGCGGTCCAAGTGAAAGCTAAGCACTGTCTGTCGATCACCTTGGGCATGTGCTGAGCCGACGAGGTGACCATGACGATGACAAAACAAGAGGGGGGACCGAGAGGGCTTCCCAGAATAACAGACCTGAGATCTCCACAATGCTCCAAGACTTTACAGAGAATTCGAAACAGAGAAAAGTAAATTCTGTTATCAGTTGCCACTTTTCTTTTTCCATCAAGATGAATGAACTGCGTATCAAGCGGAGGTAAAAAATATTCAGATAGCAACTCTTGGTAAGACAATGGAAGTTCAGTTAGAGGAGAGAAATAAACATGATTAAGTATAGAATACGTTATTCTATTCCTAAATCTACAGTGTTCTTTTACCATTAACTTCTCATGCTATATCTTTAGCTCCCCAGCAGATTAAAACTGCTTCCCAAATGGCACCCTATTCCCTATATAGTGCACTACTTTTGAACAGGGTCCATTGGTAGTTGTGCACTACGTAGGGAAAAGGGTGCCATTTGATAATTGTTTCTTCGCTCCCATATGAAGAGTGTGGAGCTAGGGGACTGAAAAACTACATTATTGGTTGCAGTGAGAAAAAGGGGTCTCTGCAGTCATCACATAGGCTACAATGTAAGATGGCGCCGGAGGGCAGGGCTAACGTCTTATCGGCTCTTAACCAACCAGTCTATTTTGTTTGTCTTTTCGCGTTGTTCGTAACTTGTTTTGTACATAATGTTGCTGCTACTGTCTCTTATGACTGAAAAGAGCTTCTGGACATCAGAACTGCGATTACTCACCTCAATGAGTCGGACGCGAGGGATATACTACAGACACCCGACCAGGCCCAGATCCCTGTGACTCGCTGAAAAAGGAAACGTAGGTTTCGCGGAAAGAGATGGGGATGCCTTGTGAGGATCAGGTGACGAGTGGCTAATCTGCCCTTGCCTTCCGTTCTGCTAGCTATCGTTCAATCACTGGAATATAAATGGGACAAACTGAAAGCACGTATATCCTACCAACGGGACATTAAAAACTGTAATATCTTATGTTTCACAGAGTCGTGGCTGAACGATGACATTAAGAACATACAGCTGGTGGGTTATACCCTCTATCGGCAGGACAGAACAGCAGCCTCTGGTAAGACACGGGATGGGTGCCTATGCATTTATGTAAACAACAGCTGGTGCACAATATCTAAGGAAGTCTCAAGGTTTTGCTCGCCTGAGGTAGAGTATCTCATGAAAAGCCGTACACCACACTATCTACCTAGAGAGTTTATCTGTATATTTCGAAGCTGTCTACATACCACCACAGACCGAGGCTGGCAATAAAACCTCACTCAGTGAGCTGTATTCTGCATAAACAAACAGGAAAACCCTCATCCAGAGGCGGCGCTCCTAGTGGCCGGGGACTTTAATGCAGGGAAACTTAAATCAGTTTTACCTAATTTCTATCAGCATGTTAATTGTGCAACCAGAGGGAAAAAAATTCTAGACCACCTTTACTCCACACACAGAGACGCATACAAAGCTCTCCCTCACCCACCATTTGGCAAATCTGACCATAACTCTATCCTCCTGATTCCCGCTTAAAAGCAAAAATTTAAGCAGGAAGCACCAGTGACTCGGTCTATAAAAAAGTGGTCAGATAGGGACCTCCTGGGTGGCGCAGTGGTCTAAGGCACTGCAGCGTAGTGCTAGCTGTGCCACCAGAGACTCTGGGATATCCTTGTCTCATCGTGCTCTAGCGACTCCTGTGGCGGGCCGGGCGCAGTGCATGCTGACCAGGTCGCTAGGTGTACGTTGTTTCCTCCGACACATTGGTGCAGCTGGCTTCCGGGTTGGATGCGCGCTGTGTTAAGAAGCAGTGCGGCTTGGTTGGGTTGTGTTTCGGAGGACGCATGGCTCTTGACCTTTGTCTCTCCCGAGCCCGTACGGGAGTTGTAGCGATGAGACAAGACAGTAACTACTAACAATTGGATACCACGATATTGGGGGGAAAAAAGAAGAAAGAAAAGTGGTCAGATGAAGCAGATGCTAAACTACAGGACTGTTTTGCTAGCACAGACTGGAACATGTTCCGGTATTCTTCCGATGGCATTGAGGAGTACACCACATCAGTCACTGGCTTTATAAATAAGTGCAACGAGGACGTCATCATGGATTACAGGCAGCATCCGCACTGAGCCAAAGGCTAAAGCTTCCGCTTTCAAGGAGCGGGACTCTAACCCGGAAGCTTATAAGAAATCCTGCTATGCCCTCCGACGAACCATCAAACAGGCAAAGCGTCAATACAGGAATAAGATCGAATCGTACTACACCGGCTCTGACGCTCGTCGGATGTGGAGGGGTTTCAACCTATTACAGACTACAAAGGGAAGCACAGCCGAGAGCTGCCCAGTGACACGAGCCTACCAAACGAGCTAAATTATTTCTATGCTCGTTTCGAGGCAAGTAACACTGAAACATGCATGAGAGCATCAGCTGTTCCGGACAACTATGTGATCACACTCTCCACAGACCTTTAAACAGGTGAACATTCACAAGGTTGCTGCGCCAGATGGATTACCAGGACGTGTACTCCGAGCATGCGCTGACCAACTGGCAAGTGTCTTCACTGACATTTTCAACTTGTCCCTGTCTGAGTCTGTAATAGCAACATGTTTCAAGCAGACCACCATAGTCCCTGTGCCCAAGACCACTAAGGTAACCAGCAAAAATGACTACCGACCTGTAGCACTCACGTCTGTAGCCATGAAATGCTTTGAAAACCTGGTCATGGCTCACTTCAACACCATTATCCCAGAAACCCTAGACCCACTCCAATTTGCATACCGACCCAACAGATCCACATATGATGCAATCTCTATTGCACTCCACACTGCCCTTTCCCACCTGGACAAAAGGAACACCTATGTGAGAATGCTGTTCATTGACTTCAGAAGAGTTTGATATTGGAAGATGTTGAGTTGTATATGCGGCACAGCCACTAATGGGAAGTGCTTGAGT